>NW_020222909.1:663095-833621 GCF_003070985.1 Temnothorax curvispinosus
ATATATATATATATATATATATATATATATATATATATATATCGAATATTTATATCGAATTTGTTAAATACTTAATATTTATTATGTGTTAAATAAAATAAATTATTCTTTATTTAGATCGCGTCGGAGTTGGATAATCTACAAACAGTGACTATAGAAGTTCCTCGTCGAAGAGATCACAGTAAGCCGTTACGGCCATACGAAGCAGATTGTATAATTCAAAAGAACTCGTTTACTATAACAAACAACTGCGTGCGCGAGAACATTACCGTGTTGTCCAATGAGAAGGAAGTAGTTTTGTTTCGTACAGAGGCAAGTTATTGGAATGCTTTGCATCATAAAATAGAACAATTATTTTCTCAAGCGAGTGGCGGAATTGCAAATATCAGCGCGGTGAAGACTGATTTACCAGAAAATGTTTGTCAAGGTTTGAAATTGGTCGAAGCGTTATTGGCTAAAAATATTGATATACCATCGAGCATGGTTATTCCCACAGAATTAAGTTTCGAAATTATTAATCGGTTCTCATATCCAACACTGCCACCGAACTTGTACAGAATCGTTGCCGTCTGCATCAGCATTTCATCAAAATTGGTTTTGAGATATCCCGAAGACATTCTCTCGCGAATGCGATCTGGTATTTATCCAAAATTTAATAATTGGTATCAAAAGCCGTTAGACTTTGCGGAAGCGATTTCCTTTGACAGTGGTCTCATCGCGTCGTGGCTCTCAGGTATAGAAACCATCGAACATACGTATCCCATTCTACGCGCGTTTCTAGACACATTGTACAATTATCTAATCACCAAGCATAGTAGAGAAGCCATGTACACCATTGAAATACCAGGCATGGTATTTCTGCTACAAGCTGTATTACCTAAGCTGGACTCCTGGTATTTTGAATCAAACGCAGAAAGAATCGACTTGTGGCTGAAGAGTATGTTTTGCATCCATCGAGCTCTGGACTCAACTTTACCTAAAAACGATATTCGCAACGAGTTGCAACTTGTTGTAGTATACAGTTTGCTCTACTTAGAACCGCGTCATGCGCTGCTAAAATTACTTCGGACGGGCGAGCGTACATTGCACAATAAAATGATCACGGAGACAAATTGGATCAATGGAAAAGGATTCAAGACTATCAAGAGTGTAGAACTAGCTCTGTCGATAGTCAATCGACTGTTAATGTTTAGAAAATCTCTAAATCTAGAATTAAGCGACCGGTCGCCTCTTGAAATTGCTTTGTATTCCTCTCCGAGAGTACCCAATGGACTTCTTATAGTACCAACCATTGTTAATTACCTGTATGTTTGGTTTAGCCCTTCGTTGCAAAAAATGGCTGTAAGATTATTAAAAAAATTCGCGGAGGAATTCTCCATGTCTTTGCTCGTTTGCATGGGAATGGATGGAACATCTATACGAGAAACCTTCGCATTTCGATTAACTCTGCCGACATGCGCGATTGAGGTCAAAGTCGCTATCTTGGAATTGGTTGCCGTGTGTCTGGAGAAACAACCTGGCTTAACGGAAGCTCTCTTCAACATCATGCATCAAGCAGAACGCAAGAGGATCTTTCCACGTTCAGCCGATGAATTTCTTACTGAGGGTTGCAGTCAATTCTTGGACTCATATTTAGAACGAATGTACAAGGAAGACGACATTGTGTGTGATAAATTGTACGACAGCACGATGACGGTATTGCGCGCCATGTGGTATCACAGAAATGAGATTCTTGTCAATTTTTTCCGGAAACGAGACAAGTTCTGGAGCCACCTATTCGCACCGCTTTTTAAAACTTTAGTGGCGGATGCGAAGGGTTATTCTCAATTATTAGATGTAATTACATTAGAATTGTACAAAAGCCCATTGTTAGAGAATAATTTCTCGAAAAGTCTAAAGGAGCTGTTGGACAAGTCTAAGGATCACTGGAAAAAATTAGCTATGTATGTTCTGGATGTTCCTGCAAATGGCGAAGGCGAGAATAAAGAACCGCGTACAAAGCAAGATAGACTGATAGAACCATTGTACGAAATTAATTTAGAGTCTTGGTATCACTTTATCGTTATGCTCACTGACGATCGAACGGCGAAAAATTACCCAATTAACGTAACACAAGCGCATCTTTTAACTCAGTTGGCCTTGGATTCTCTATTGGAGCGAGTGAAGGAACCCAACGATTCTAGCAGTGGCAAGATTCCGATGTTGCTGGCTTCCTTATCCCTAAGGTGCATCACTTCGTGGAAACAGATGTGCGTCGGTGACTCGAGGATTTTTAAAACCAGACTGTCGCAACTCACGCAAGAAATAGCGCAGACTTATCGCGGCTTTGGAAAAGCCCTACGACAGACAATGATCTCGTTGCTGCTTGGGTGCGTGCAACTGGTCAAAAGTACTTTAGCCGAGGATTCGGCAACCCTGGAATATCTTTTAGCGCACTCTTGCACGATTGCTATTTGTGAACTAGAGGAATTGAAGGAAGCTGCTCTTCAATTGGAACACCGAAAACAGCGATTCTCTGTCGAGTTCAAGACTGATGAAAAAGGTACGCAAAAGAAGGCTGATTGTCACAGCGCAGAGACACTCCGCGGTATACGAGAAAGTCTACCAGCGACGTTAGCTATCAGCATGGTGACGCAACTGTTACGATCATACGTCGAACGAAATGCCAATTTCAAGCATCGTCTAAGAGCCAGTTGTGTGCAACTTCGTCAAATGATACCTGAACTGATGGTATGCGTCGGATGTACACTTCAAAAATACCCATATCTGAAGTTCAGCGCAGCGGCACTAAGCTTGTTGGGTGTTATATCACGTTCACCATACTGTTCGTATCCTATCAACGACAATGACGTCGCGAAACTCTGGTTCAACTTGATTCCACCAACAGACATCTCCAACAGTATGCTCGATTCGCTGTACGATGATTCGGCGAATGGTCAATGGCGTTGCCAGGATTGGTGGCCGTTGTACACCCTAGGCTTGGAATTTCTGATAGGTCTGGTCAGCAGCGAGACGCACATGATGTTTGTTAATCATATAGTTGTTTTCTTAAATTCTCACGAGCACCAATTAATGGTGGTATCCACGTTATTGAGACACACTGCCGATCTACTGGCCGCTGATCTTATACAATCACTGGTCGCTCTTATACATGCTATAGCCACGCAAACATACGTTTGGAATTCAATTCAACCAAGCGTTCGCGAAACTCTTATCAAGTGCATGTATCTGGCGTACGATAGTACGGTAAACTTGTTGCTGAGGCCGCGAATACTCAAATTCATCATTGATGGTATTAGTGTGGAGAGTGCCGAAGAGCTCGAGTCCTGCGATAATCGGTTGCCTAGCGGCGAATTGAAACTACTGGTGAACAAACTGATCGTCATAAACACGACCTGCGCACTAAGCTTCGTCCACTTTTCACCAAAGTTGAATACCCTGGTAGATACGATATATACTCAGGATTACTGGTATACGCCGATGGCCGAAATGAACTTTGGGCCTCCGCAAATGAGCATGAGCTCCGGGCCACAACTCACTTATGGCACGATCATCAGCTCGACGCAACTGTTTACCCAGGCTCTTCACTCTCGCTCGCAACCCGTTGCTGTTTCGTTACCCGCATCTTCAACGCCGCAATCTGGACGTGAAGATAAAACGGATTCTGCGAAGAAGGAATGGGAACGCGCCGCGCCAGAAAATCTCCGGCGTATGCATACGAGTAAGGATTTACGACGAATCATTCACGCAGCCTCCGCTTCAACCTCCAGAACGTCATCCAACATTGGCGGAGAATTCCTAGGATACGTCAGCGGTCTAGATGTCACCGTGTCATTACTTAGCAGTCCTAGACTCTTGCGTCGACCCTACGATCCATTGATATGTGAAAATACCATTCTTTCGAGAGCAACCGCTTTGGCAACCGGTAGACACGTCACGAAGAGTGGCGGTAGTGGGGCTCCCGGCGCTCCGGGTAACAGTAGCCCAATCATAGCAAGAAATCACAGATTTAGCGATCCATGGTTTGAGTCTATGGATGAGAACAATACACGATTGGCATTAGAAATCAATCTTATCCTGATACTGTCACAGGCTCTGGAAGGAGTGAAAAGTCCCAGGCTTACTTTGCGAGATCGTCAGCTTATAGCACGGGAGACCGCTACCGAGCTAGGAGTCTTCTTCGATTTTCTCGAACACCGCGGTACTCCCGATATCTGGCAGGTGAAGGGTTCCTTGATAGACGCAGATACAAGAAGTTCTAGGACGATTCAGGATACGAGTGATCGGACGCAAACGAATTTACCAGCGAGACTCCAGAAGGATAGTACTATTGACAAAGCACCGGTATGCTCACCCGACCACGAAAATTCTTCGATGGAGATGAACCAAACTGAAACACAAGAGAAAAGACTCGATGACAGTGTTCTCACTACTGGCGTTTTCAAAACGAATGTCAGCAGCGTGCAGTTCTTACCATTAATGGGGAAATTACTTAAGACAGTTGTCGAGTCGTTGGACTCGGCACAATTTCGATGAACAGTATTTTTTTTATTTAAAACGTAGTTCTCTTAATATATAATTCATCATTCTGAAATGGAAACTAGATCTGTGCATTCTAGAATGATGATTATAAATGATGAGTACATTAAGAGCTACGTTTTTATACATTAAAAGCTACCATCTTTTTCACATAATTGTAAGTAAATAATTTGACATAATTGAGCATGTATGATATAATTGAGCACTTGTGTGCATGTTATTTTGCGAAAGATAAAAAAATGTTTGCTAATGTTAATTGATAATAAACGTAACATTCTTTCATGTATTATGTATTATAACTTATAATGAAACATTGATGAGGAATAAAAAGGCCAACGTTTCTAATTTAGCCTGTGCTTTTTTATATCAACACTATTTATAAATGATTAAACATAATATAATGTGTATCCAGTAAATTAGAAATATTTCGTGTTTCTTAAATAGTTTGCTAGGAAAACGTGAAAATACAAACTATATGATTTTATACACAGCCAACTACTTAACGAGGGAAACGAATTATTAGGATCGCTATTTACGCGCATCCTTTACATTAAAATAACGATGACCATGTTTCTATTGACTTTCATTTTAACTTTATCATTCCAACATTTATCAGATTCCACTTTGTCGTACTTAAGAAATCATTTCGCGAAATTCCATACCATACTTTTTACAAATTTATTGCCGATTCGAGGACAAACGTGCCTTGGACAAATTGAATCATGATCAATTACATATTATGCAATACAATGATTTATCCATGAAAATTTACAGTGTATAATACTATTTCACTTCTCTGTTGAATACTGGCGCTTTCCAACGAGTCTTTTTCAAAATGTGTCTTTCTGTTTGCATGGAATATCTCTATGTTCATAAACAGAGAGAAGAAAAATAGAGAAAGCTACAGTGACCCTCGCTCGTTTTTGCCGCGTTTATCTTGAATTTGTATCTTTAATCTTACATATGCTCTAATCTTCCACGCAAAAGCGTGTCTTCCTCCGTTTTCCGCATCACTATACAACATGGCGCACTCGCGCTAAAGACGATTAATAATTATATTACGCGCGATACAGTATAAAAATAGAATCCTTGATATTAACGAATATTATGCGTTACGACAATAGCGATGGTGCGAGTGCCGAGTTAGGCACACCGCGCAAGGACATCCGTCGCCTTTCAGGATGAACACCTGAAGGTCGGGTTAGACGCTAAGGGGGCAGATGAGGTAAAATGTTCTCGGGCGAGGGCGTGTCGTGAGAATCATTGCTTCTGGATGATGTTACTCGTTGATGGTAGTAGTTATTAGAGACAGCAGTGGCGGCAACGGTAGCAGCAGGAGCGGTGGAACTAGTGGTAACTGTATTCGTCGAGCCGAGAGCTGTGACCATTGCTGTAGACGTAGTGGCTGTAGTGGTATTTATCGTTATCGTTGTGATGACTGAAGAGGTAGGTTGACTTCGGGACACTATACCACTCCACGCTAGGGGGTTCACACAACTCGATTCGGACGAGGGACAGTCCGGATGACGAGTCGATGGCGAACAATACGTCGGTATGGTCAAAGCACTGGAATTGCATATTGACGAGGACATGGTAGTCGCGGCTGACGTTACCAAGGGCGGTGGTGGTGGAGGTGGTGGAGGCGGCGGTGGTGTTGGGCCATTAACATCCGCCAATGGATCAACCGCGTTTCCATCCCAAGCATCCGCTGATTTGGACTCGTCGTTGTTGATCACGCTGGTGCTCGATCTTTGCCGCTTGGCATCACCATACAGCAAACAATGAACATTCGGTGAACTGCTGCGATCTCGCACTCCCTCTTGCTCCTCAAGGAATCGGTCCATATAGTCCCTGCTTGCGATTTAATGGTTCTGTCATTCACGCTTGCAATAAGTGTATTAACGAAAGCAATTGTAAAGTGTGTTAATTGGGTAATGTATAATGTTATTATCGAATGTTAAGAATTTAATTTTCTCTAATAGGTTGCATATAGTATATTTCAAAAGTTTTCGTGTTTTAATGTAAACGTATTCATGAATTGCGATAGAGAAAATACTCACGTGATACCGGGGTGCAGAGCATATTTTTTCTTTTCTAATCGCGCTTTATACGTAAATATGTCATGCCGCTCCGTTTTCTTCCATAAGTAATAAAATTGTACTAACTCTCCGACCGATCTCGTTCTTACCTATGAAAAGAAGAAACGTTCGCCATAAAATTTACTGAGTCACAATGCAACGATGACTTGTACAAATATATTAAATTAATTACATGATATAATTAAAGTTCTCGACTGTAAAAGAATTATTCTGCAATAGCGTTTTATTGTATCGTACAATGGTAGCGTTTTATATACAGTTGTGAAAAAATTAAGCAATATTATTAGCATTGCAGTTGTAGCTCTATATTTTTAATAAGTTAGAATTCCACTCACGTCTTAATATTTTTACTTCAATCTTTAATAATTTAAAGTTTAATTTTGTATGTGTGCGCGCGTGCGCGCATGTGCGTGTATGTGTATAATGTATGTATATATGTATAATACATACCTTATTTTTCTGTATAAGATGAAAATCCTTCCCGTAAGTGCGCAATCCATTTTCAAAGTTATGACATTCCTCTTCTGACCAAAGGCTCACCGCATCCGTAGGAGGAAGCACGTTCATTCGACGTCTTCGTAGTGCTTCTTCGAGATTGTAGCCACACTGCAGTAGAAGATATAAAGCCTGCTCGTCATCTCTAATATGTGAGCCGGCCGGCAACGAACCACCCTTTACCGCAGGAAGTTGCGCGCGTTCTAGAAACTCTTCCGTATCCTCCTCGGATATATGGCTGGGGTCCCATAACATTTTATCCTCATTTTCGTATGGCAAGGCATCGTCGTAACGACACAAGCCTTCTGGTATCGCTGCTTGATAGTCAGTACCAACCATGATCGTTTTCTTCCATTCTTCCTCGTCTGGACTGTAGTCACAGTCGTCCTCTTCTTCCTCACTTTGCGGCCTTGAAACACTCCGTAACAATCTCGAACTGCCACCACCTATTCCCGCACTGACTATCCTATCTTCCGGACCATCGATCGCGCCACTGGCGCTACCTTCTTCGATAGTGCTATCGGTAGCACTGGCTCCCCCTAAATTAACTATACCATCGCACGCAACAGCCGTAGCACTTCCCGTTGTAGGTGACGCTCTGGTTTTCTTTCCACTTCCGCTTCGAGTGCCCGTTATCAAGCAGTCCTCGGTTTCGACATCTTCATCGTCGTCCTCGTCGTCGTCGATTCTACGTTTCCTGCTGTCCCTGTTGCCTACTCCAATGCCGCTATTGCCTTTCGTCGCGGATCCCGACAACGGCGATGACTTATCCTTCCCCTTTACTAGCATTTCTGTGTAGAATTGTTTAAGGTCCGGTTCGTTACTGGTTGCATCAGCCTCGTCATCATCGTCGTCGTCATCAGCATCGTTGTCACCTTTGTCCGAGTAACGCTCCTCGGTCTCGGGATCGCCGCTTCCAGATGGCAGCAACATGTGATCGGAACTGTTTGAATTCTCCGTCGAGGGATCACCGTATCCGTACATGGCAAGAAGATCTTTCAGTGGCATATCACCTTCCTTGCTCAAAGAGACAGAAATAGATCATTATTACATCGAGCGTACTTTAGAGACTAAACATGGAATCTCACTACGAGAACGCACTTTGAGTCCAAAGTGTTGCGGAAACTTATCATAATTGTAATTATTTATGGGCTCGATTTTTTCATTTCTCAGGCTTGATCCTAGAATAGTCGGGATCAGAATTTTGTTACAAAGTGACAGATGCATATACATATGTGCAAAAGTGCCGATATATCAGATATATGACAGAAATATACCTTTTGCAAGTTGGACAACTCGTTGTGAGAATCCTCGCTACCTTCTAAGGCTTCTTCCTCGTCCAATGTTCGTTCGTCATCAAAATCATTTACCATCATTTCCGTTGCAGAACCCATATCATAATCCCGATCTGCCCTGTAAGGAACACGTGCCGTTATAAGCGTTATCCTTAACTTTCAGCGCGTATTAATATCCTAAATCTCCCTCGATACATGATGCATGACAACAAGTTACGATTCCTACTTCCTAGTTAGTCGCTACGTAAGTGGATGCGCACTTACATGATTCTACAATCCCTATTCACCGAGATGAGAACATGACACACAAACGGTATATACACACATCAATGCATAGACGCAGCACCGGAATGTATCACCACAATAGTACAACAACCACCAACCACCGCTCCCCCCAGTAGTCAGCGATCTCTCCGGAGACACGGAGACAGAAGTCGAGTCTCGAGTCAGGAGTCAGGAGTCAGTGGTGGGTCTAAGTTAGCTTAGTTCGACTTCAATGTCCGAGACACAGGCGACAGGCGGGATAAAGACATAAGACAGGGTTTACATTCGGAGCGCCGCGGGGGTCTAACCTCAATCAGACGTGACACTCGTGTCACAGCGGTAGAGCGGTACTCACGACGACCACGACGTCACGACACCGGCGTCACAGACGTCACAGATGTCACAGTCTCGTCACAGCGGCAACTGACATTTCGCGAAACATCACAGGATACTCGGGGCAGCCCGGGCAGCGCGCGTCTCGTCGATCCCTTCTCGCTTACGGACACTGTTTGTGTGTGACTTGAGTTGAATGAGACTACGCGCGAGTCCTTCCCGCTCCCTTTCTCTACCGTCCTCGGGGTTCACAGGCAGACAACAAACAACAAACGTCCGTCGTCCGTGTGTCCGTGATCCGTCCCAACTCTCGACTTTCGACAGTCTCGACTCGCGGACTCGGACATGCGAAACGTCAGAGACACGTAAGGCACAACATTTCATCGAGCGGGAAGCGCGCGACTCGCAATCGCAACGTCGCGACGCGACGTACGCCACATGCGGAGTTCGCGAGTTTACAGGTGAATCGGGCGAATATCAACAATCAACCGAAAGACGCACACTCCATTATTTGTATTCGTCGCATTTGTTCCCCCCGAGCCCGAGCTCCCGAGACTCCGAGCTTCGAGCTTCGTGTGTTCGGAAAATGGACGCGACAGCCGAGAGCGTCGTTACCCCTCGGTTACCCCTCGCGACTCGCGAGCACTCGCGCGCTCGCGACGCGAGTGTGCATCCGGATTCTCCCTCGCTCTCCCTCACTCCCACGAGAAAGGAAGACGGAGCGTCCGCGTGCGTAATTGCAGAACGCAACGTGATTGGTCCGCGAACGTAACAAATGACTAGATGGGGGCGTTTCGGGAAAATGGCCGCGTTCAGTAGACAGTACCGTTGAGTTCGTCTTATCAACACTCTGCGTTGCGTGGTTGGTTCTAAAAGTAAGAGCCACGCACGTTCTGAGAAAAAGATTAAGTCAAGAATAATAAATTATATATATCGCAATTAATTTATGATTAACACTTTATCTGTATTATTTTATTAACATGAGTAAAATTAATAATTTTTTTATAATTGTTTAATATAGCGAAAAAATTAGATCAGGAATAATATAATTATGCAATTAGAAATTTTGCTTTAAACAGTTCTGCCTGCAAATGTTGATTGGAATTTGAGATACACTCTTTTCTATTCAGATTAATATAAATCTATTTATTGATATTATTAATTGATTTATTAATAATATATAAGTAGACTTATTATAAATTTATTATTAGTTGTAATATTATAACTATTATAATAATAAGATAATTAAAACAGTAAATGTTTTATTTATAAATGTACCTCGTACATTGACGACTATCTGTTTATATTATATTGTTATCACTTAATTATTTATCTTATAATGATTTTTATAATACATCTATGCTGCGTTCCAAAACTCATCCGAAAAAGATCTTCGACTTTCACTCCACCCAATTCTTTCGTTACGTTTATTTGACACCTTCCACTCTATCTGACACTTTAGCCATGCCCGAGGATCGTATAATTGCATACAAGCGTAGCAGCGTTTCGAATATTTGACAAGGCGTGTCCATTACATGAAAAATTAGTACGAAACGTTTGCGTACTCTTTCAAGTATGCGAGTGCGATAAGTGAGTTTATTTCTCTGAATACGTGTATGTAATTAACTAGTGCCTTTAATATTGTAGCACAAAATTGTAAACTTGATAAAGATTTTCAGTATGAGTCATAATATACGTTTGTTACTAAATTTATATCATTGTTGTGTCATTTTTTTTTATTTGCTAATATGATTCAATTATTAAAACACTATAAATTTATACAAGAAAAACTGGAGCATTTTTGGCAAGATATAAAACCAACGCAACTCGCTATTCTGTTTATGTGATGTTTCTGTTTCAGAAGGAGTAAACACAGATACATATCATTAATCACATAACGTACTATAAGGAGATTGTGTAACTGATTACCTGTTCAACGTCTCCATAATCTCGTAAGTATAAACGGACTATTATCGAAGTCTTTTGTTTCATTTGATACTTGATTGATTGTGCTTGATTTTGCTTGCAAGTAGGTCAAGATGCATTATGGAAAGAAGTCTCCCAGCATGGGAACGCCGTCTGTGTATTCCCATGTAACCACCACTCGCAGCAGTGCAAATCTCAGATCATCGAGGTCCGCTCGCAGTGTAAAAATTCCTTGGTATCAAAAGCATAGAGTGACGCATGCTTTTATACTTGACATTCAAAGGGGTGCTATGTTCACCGCTATATTCTCATCGGTATGCGTTTAACGAAAGCAATCTTTGGGAATGCTTACTTGTGGTTGAAGTAATATAGAATAAATATTATTACAGTGCCTGGCCTTTTTCACGATATGTACAGCTATTTTTGATATCTACTGTCTCTCACAAGCTGCGCCTGGCTCCACACACTATGGATATTACATCATATCATATGAATTTGTCTATGTGGGCAGTCAACATGGTAAGCTCTTTTTTTAATTAAAAAAGAAGACAGTTTTGTAAATAAGAACAAATTTTAAAAATTAATCAAGTCACAGAACTATGTATTATTTGTCTTTTTCCTATTTTTGTTTCTTTTTTCAGTTCGAAATGCTCTAATCGTATTTGCATTGTTCTCCATGTTGGGTGGAATAGTCGTCTTTGTGACTTCTTTAATGTTGATCACAGCTCTGCGGAAAGAACATGAAAAGAAAATGGTGCCATGGCTGTATAGTTTTGCCATTTTCACTCTTTTCCGACTATTTGCTTTTATATTCTTCAGCATTGTAAACGACATGATATTTGCCTACAATATCATGATGTGTCTTCTATGGATAGTATTTATCTGCATTTCTGCATATGGTTGGCTTATTGTATATTCTCTATATCTCGAATTAAGCGATCTAACAAGATTAGAAGATCTGGCTCATCTGCGGGTACGATATATTTACTTCATTATATTTTATACACCATAATTATAATACACATAACAAAGACTCTATAGTTATAAACTATATAAATTTAAAACGTATTGTTTCAGATTGGTACAATGCAGTCTTTAAATGCATCAACGACACATTCTATTGCTGGTTCTCGACCTACAACGCCTCATAGCGCAGTATCAACTATGCCCGTTAATTAATACATGAGACATAGTTTTATATACAGTAGATGAAAAAGGTATTTATATATTTTTTTTTAGATAATTTTTTACAAAGAAAAAAAATATTGTTATTTCTCTTTTTTTTTTCACAAAGAAAAAAAAACTTTCTATACATATATCATACATACATATTTTCTATCTTAATACAAATTTATTCTGATAAAAATGTTTTGCAATATCTCTTTTTTGTATAAAATTATTATTATAAAATGATTTGTGTAAATACCTTTTTTGTCAACTAAATGTTTGATACATATTTTCTCATCTTATATATATTGAAACAAAATGATTAAACTAATTCTTCAAGTTAAACAAAGTCACTGCCGGCTGTATATATAGATTAGTACGCACAAAGAATTTGTTAAAAAAGTTACATATAATTTTTGCAACTGTACTGCTTTTTTAACAATTTTACAATGAACAGACTAATCGATATGATATGTAACAATACAAGTTTTATATATGTATTTTTATTTGACATTTGCTATGACATTCGCTAGATATGTTTGCGAACTTATTGCGATATAGTTCCGTCCATATATAAAAATTATAAAATGAATTAGATTTAAGCATATATATCACAAGTATTTCTCTTATGATGTATATTAACGTATTCCGTCCACTTATACTATCTATAAAGCTATCTATAGAGCTTTCCTACGATATATTATCGTATCTTACTTATATTATCATATAAAAGCTTTCCTACAATATTATCGAAATGTTTGTTATTGAAATTAATATTATACTTACATATTTGAAGAATATAATTATTATGCAACTATTTTTGTGACTAATTTCCAGGTGAACCAAAGAACAAAGATTAAGAGTAAGATAATACTTTATCTTTAATCACATCCAATAAAATCTGAAATTTATAATTTTATTCTAAAGATAAGTTAAAATTATTTTTATCGTGTTTAAAGGATAAATATACGAAGGCACACAATTGTGACATCGATAAATACATAATTCATCTCAAGTTGGTTATCAGTTAAAATCTTGTGAAACCGAACGAATCAGATTCTGCTATCTTTATATTAAGTTAATAAAAATTGTCAACTCATCTCACGCAATTTTTTAAGTGTTAGATAAAACTGATTGGAACATTAATTAGGCGGAACGTGCATTTAAATATAGCTATGATATTTCTACACCATTTTTTGCGTTATTACTTTGGAATTATTTCTGCAATAATTTATTTATATAACTGGTAACAGTTACACTTTTGCACTAGATACTAGATACATATGTCTCTTTCCAAGTATTTTAAGGTACAATATTCTCAGCACTAATCTTGTATGGCATTTTGTATAATCAATATCTGAAAAAAGTTCGTGACAGCAGAAATATAGGAATGATGACAAGTAAAAAATGAACTTTGTGCACGCTGGCTAATACAAGTATAAGCATCGTAGTATTTAAAGAAATACCAATTGACGAGTATCAGATGGAAATAGAAGTTTCATGAGTCGAAGGAATTGTTTGTGCATTATTAGTGGGTCTTATTGTTTCAGAGCTATGCCTCGACTTCAGAGATCTTTCACTCCCGGTAGCACGATCGTCCTCAGAATCCGTGTACGATTCCCGTTCCTCCCTGATAACTCGGCGTTCCCTCGAAGTGTTACCGTCTCCTGTTACTATGTGACCGACTAACAAGATCGCTCTACCCAGTAAAGTTAACAGGAACACGCCGATCATCGACAAAGCTTGCTGGATTATACCGAGTGCCCCGGTAGCGACATACATAGCGATGGCCAGACACATGGCGAGGGCCGCGTGGCGATAATTATCGCCATTCGCTAACACCTGAATCGCGACGAAGGAAGTAAGTTTACGCGATATTTATTATAACACAATCTGCTAAATTCACACGCGAGTTATATCGTTGTATGAATCCTTGCAATCTACCCCTATCTACCTATCTACTCCTCACTTGTTTCCTGTTCTGTCATTAGAAATACCGTGAAAATCGGTATCGCGTTTTCCTTAACGTTGTCGCAAAAAGTCCTCGCGATGTATTTTTCTAAGAATATCCGGGATTGAAATGTGAATAAATTTATTTTAAAAATCGGTAAAAAGTTAACAATTATTATGCTACGATAATAAAATAAATTAATAATTACTTTAATATTTTTATATTCGAGCGACACGAGTTTGTACAAAAAATTTTGAAATGACTAATGGATGATAACGTTAATAAATCCTGCGAGATATTAAAAAGTCAAAGTACAAGACCGGCGATATTACAATATTATACTGATCCAATCAACCGGATTGAATAAGCGGTTCTTGAATGAAAATATTTCATATACAACCTATTGCTACTGCTGTTATAAAGATATCGATTATACATATCTAACATATACGTTTCTGAACGATTTAATTAACTAATTATTTGTATATATGCGACGAAATTTTAAGCGAGATATATGTTTCAAATATAATGATTCACTTTATAGATATGTATGGTGTTATTCTTTACACACCTTGCGCAATAGATAAAACGAGTTTACGCCTCATAAGGAGACAGAAAAATGCAGCAAAAAAAAACATTAAAAGCCGATAAGCGCAAAAATATTATTGCAGCTGAAAATACGTCCTATATTTCTGTATTATCTGTTAAAACTAATACAATGTTATTACATAAGAATTTGTGTTACGCAACGTTACGAGTATAGAGTCTGTCGCAAGTCGCAACTGTGTCTTTATTGTTATTTAAAACCTTGAAATTCAAGTAGATGACGTCACGAAATGTCATTAAATGTATTTAACTTCGTCGCCTGAGTTGAAAATAAAATACGCGGGACAGATGATCCACTTAGTTTAATCGGGCTTAATGAGCATTTAATGTTTTTGAAGTAAATGGGAAATTTCTTCTTTATCATTTTTCAATATATTTCTTTTTATTTCTCTCTTGTTCTTTTCTTTTCTTCTAGCGGAAATAGCAATCTGCTACCAAATATTGCTCCAACTATGACGCATCTCCCTCGACGCCCTTGTAAAGGGGATGCGGAATTGCGGAGCAGACTCGCCGCGCCGCGAAGAGCGCGTCAGCGTATGCGCCAGTCGCCACCCGGCCAGGCCGTTCAACATCGTCCTCGCGGCTCGCGCTTCTAGAAATTATCGATTTCCGCAAGCTCAGCGTTCCTTGGTGGGAAATGACGCCATGAACGACTATCCATTGGGCGGCATCGACTTTGATCTTATTCCTCCATTGGTCGGCGAGCCGGTATAAACGGTGCTTACTCGCAACTCCTTTCAGTTGTGTTGTTATCCACTCACTGTACACTTGGTAAGTGGCCCGTGATTTTTATTCTCTTACTATTCTTGCTATTTTCCAATTTGTTATAATCCGCTAACGCCGCGCAGTCGAACGGCCGGCTATTTTCATTTCCATTTGCATGCTTATTTCCGCGTTTACATTTTATTTTCCTCGTCAAATCCGAATGATTCCTTCCTCTTTGATTTTTTAACGATACCACCAATTATCAAGAATGTTAAATGTATTAGCCGTGGGGAAATAGTTCTCTCATTACCATCAAATGTCTCGGCAAATTCGTCGTGTTTTATAACGTTTTCAAAGCCGATTGTAACTTTTGCAACACGCGTACGTTTATAGTAAAGCCAGATATTGAAATACGCAATATGATTACGGCATCAACGATGCACCCTGTGCGTGAATGTGTGTGGGTAAATATCTGGCGTATCCTACCTTTATTTTATCACGGGATTTAACTATTCGATGGAAAATCAATGTTCGCTGACATCTGCATTGTAAATAACGTTCCGCGATTATTTCCGTGAACGGTGTGAACCCGCGGAGACGCGACAGCTGATTGCATATAATACAAATCGATTCACAATGCAGATTTTTTTGCGAATACGACTGCTATTAGAAGTTTCGACTACATAACAAAAAACGTAACAAACAGAGCTGAAATCGACGATCAATTTTATCAACGTGTGACACGACTGACTGATTCTAAGAAAAAAAGTTTTTAAACAGTCGCTAATATGTTCGATATGCAATATCGATCTTTTTTTCTACTTAATTTTGTTTGTAATTAAAAAAATGATGAAAAGATTTCAAGAAACGTGATTCACACACGACGGTCCTAATTCTATCAATGCCGACTCTCGTTGCGGATCAGTCTTTTGGTTTTTTTTCTGTAGCGTAATATAACGGCTGCAAAATAGTCCAGCATATATTTGGCTAATTACAATTAGCGTTGACTGATGTCATCGACCCGTAACACGCGAAAATCTAATCGTCCGGCTGGTGTGGCCTGCAGTCTACGATGTCGCGAGTTGCTAATCGCGACAGAAGTTTTCCCACGCGCCGGCTGGCATCGTTCGGTTCGAGTAAAAACATGTTCGCGAGTCATGCAGTGGCTTTGCGAGCAATTTAGCGAGTCGCATTGAAACGAACGAGAGGCGATGCCGATTCGTTGGCGAAGCAGAAACGCGGCACCCACGTAACGTGATGCAACTGATGCACCATGTCCGCGCTACGTCGATTCCGCAAAACACCCACGCCGGGCCGCGATATACGACAAATAAGCCCGGAAGCAAATACTTTCACGTGCGATTTTTATTTTACTTCGTCGCACATGACCCATATCCGTCATCCATCGATTCCGATTCTAGCGACGACTCGAAGCGGGAGGATTCTCTGAAAAATAATGCATAAACTCGAACTTGACTATGATCTAGGCTGAAATAATCCGCCCTTGCATTAAACGGTCAACGGTCCCGTAAAAAGAAGAATTAAACGTAATTTTATGTCAACTGATGCAGTTTCAAGAAAATAAAGGAATAGAAGAAGTACAATTAAATATTTTAAGATTGAATTATATATGTATTATAATTATTATATACCACATAATGACGATTTTGGTAAATTTCGTATTGGAAAGCACAATGCCGATAATATCTCCCCATTCTTTCCATGTGCAATGCACATATATTCCGCGCTTTTCTGTCAACGCGACAGGAACAATCAATATACAAGTCTTTCGTTTCGCACCGGCGTATTCTCGCACAAGGATACCGCAAGAATTCCGCATTTCTATCGAAGGCTATCCTGATTTCTTTGAAAGGACGACAACAACAAGCGAACGATTAATTCTTTATATTGAAAAAAAAATAATCTGATTTGATTCGATTTACGTTATACCGGCGACATAAAGTTATTCAAAAATCAAATATCGTGGCAGAAGTAGACATTCTTGAAATATGAAACAGTTCCCAGTCTCTGTAAATTTTATTAGGTGCATCAAATTACAGTTAAGAACATTAAAGGTCGATGACGGTTCGAGTAAAACTCCATACCCATCGTCGCTCGCAATGATAAACACGCGTGACGTTGCGGAGGCACGGCACCAACGCGATATGTCTTCGTCACGCGGTGAAAATAATTCAAACGTGGACTTTGCCCCGCATACTTTACGACCGCGACGAAGTTCGTTCTCTCACGATATATACGCAGTTTGTGTTGGTAAATTTCAAAACGCGCGAACGCAAGATGATTGTTGGACTATGTACTGGAACCCTCAGCTCGTTTGTTGCGTAAATGATCGTTTTAGTGGGACTTAGTCAATCAGGTAGTCCATAAAACTCATTTGCAAAGTCGAAGAAGGAAATAAAGTGACAAATCTTCAAATGCCAGCTATCTCTCTCGAGTTTACATTTAAAAAATCTCGAAGTTCGTCGACGTGTTTCCTCAGTTGACTGAATATATAGTGAATACTGCATACTGACAATGCATTGATTTCGCCGTATAATTGCTCGTTTAAGCTCAATAACAGATTAACCAGTCGCGATTGATATTCAATAAACGCCGTTCTACAAAACAAAACGGTCGGACAAAGTCTGCCAATCGCGCTGCGTAGCGTTCTTTCTCGAACCCTACCATTTATTTAGTCTACTTATCCATATTTATTAATAATTTATACCGCGACATAGATATGGGTATACGATCGTTAGCATTGCGATTTGAATTATTTTTGTCGACTGTCCCTTACATGACGCGCCGCATCCAAGCACAACGACGCCGAAGCGGCACATATTATAACGAGACATATTATACAAATACAAGATATTATACAATATGCGTATTGTTTAAGCGTCGAAACGTTAATCATTAAAATCGCGAATTAAGGCTATTGCACGTAACAAAGCTTTAAGTCATAATATCGTAAGGCCGTAAGAAAATAAATCAATCTCACTCGATTATTCTCCTTGAGCTCGAAGAATAATCGATTGTGATTGGTCTATTTTCTTACGGCCTTACGATTATGACTAAAACTTTGTTACGTGCAATGGCCTTTAAGCTCTCTGAGCCTCTCTCTCCCTCCGGTACTGGCAAGTTACCAAGCCGACCAAAGTTCTCTTCTCATGGCGTTCTATTTCGGTATCTGGCCATGCCGTAGCCAAGACTCTCTCTTTCGGAAGTAGAAACGAGGATACGTCCGACGCAGTACGCGGCTTCTACATGATCGTGGGAAACCCGTCGTCGACGTAATTGGCGAGACGCGTGTGTCGTGATAACGACGGCAGACGAAAACGGATATATTATCTGTTATTAATCGCGATTAGCATTACGGTACGTCATTACGATGGTCTCGATAGCCTTCATCCGGATATTGCAGGATATTGTCGCGTGTGCTTGGTTTTGCGATAACACGATAGACATTCACGCAACTCACGCAAGAATGGATTTTCGACGCTGATCAATGGTCGCTAGGCGCACCACCTCGTTCGATGGTCATTGATCTTCGATACATATAAATGCGCAATCGAGTACGCTACCTTCGGTCGCGACGCAATTACGTCTCGGTATACTTTTACGCTTATCAGCCGCTCCATTTTTGTGACATTCAAATCGCACTTTGGTACCCACTCTCTCGTGGGATAAAAGTAGCGGCTATCGGCTTAGCGGTCGACAGTCGATCGCGTTCGCATCGAACCGATAGTTTCTCGTGTCAGAATATTGTACAACGTTTTTTTGCATCGTTTGTTTACAGGAAAATAGTATGTATAAAGAAGTTCACCATCAGGAAATCAAACACGAGTGCTCGCGGTCGGGAGGGCTCCACGCGTATCCCGATCACTTCAGGGAACCGTGCCTTTAAGACCACCAGTTGGATTCATGAACACCTAAAGGTTCCTGTCCTCTGGTAGGACTCTGTATATAGTGTACATAGGATCGCTTGCCTAAAAAAAAAGGGATCCCGCTGGAAGGGAAGGAGCGAGCTCGAGGGATCTCTCTTGTCACGCGGAGAAAAATTAGCCGGAAATTTATCCCAATTTATCCAGTCCTGCACGAGGTACTCACACGCACACCTTTACCAGCACGCATCAGCGATAATAAGGAGGAGAGAAATCTTGAAAGAGAAAAAGAGTGTATCGAACAGCGAAAATCATGAAGCAGGGAATGTCGGATGATGGTTCACTTGGTGTCAAATTGCTTACCGCCGGCACCGCGGCCTGCATCGCCGATTTAGCCACTTTTCCGTTGGACACCGCCAAAGTCAGAATGCAGGTAAGTAAAGTAAAAACAATTGTGCTCATTTCTCCCGTGATTATCTCGTTGCATTCTCCCGTTCGCTGTTCTGAAAATTAAATTATTTCTTTCACGATCGAAATGTGATTTTTTAAGATCGCAGGAGAAGGTCAAGTTATTCAGAAGGCTCTGTTGTTGGCATCGGCGGAAGGCTCGGTCTTTGCAGTAAGAACGAGCCAGCCGGGACTGTTCCAGACCATCGTGAACATCGTCAGATGTGAAGGTGCAAGGTACGTTGTCCATTATCCTAATAGTAATTTAAGAGATGATGGTAGGTAAAATAACTTTTTATTTGCATTATTAATATTTATTGCAATATATACTGAATCTGTAAATGCAGATCTTCTTCTTGTCTTTCAAGAGCGATGATTCAAATTAAAGCTTATAAAAAATATTTATAAAGCAATCGCACGTTAATCCAATATTTATTTCACGTTCAACTATCAATATTTCTGAAATGATAATATGCGGTACTTTTCGCAATATACACAAACTATTATTATTAACCAGTTTCTCCTCGTTTCGATGTGTGCCAGATCGAGCTAAGTTTTTTGTTTATTAATTAAATTATATGTATAAAACAGTGTGCAGAAAATACATTAATTTAGAATACAATCTATATTACATATGTAATTTAAAAATACGTAAGATCACAAATTATGCATTTAATTAAAATATAAAGAGCTACTTATTTTTCTTTGTATTTCTTATATGATCTGATATTACAATAGATATTTACCATAGATGTTTACCATGTCACATAGAATGGCCTTGTTTAACCATTATGATGTACATCGATTAACTTAACTTATTTAACTGTGTGTTTTGCATCCTCGTATTATATCAGTAAAAAAGGAATCGATGAGAAAATGTTCGCGACTTATCGTGTTTTTGTTGAGATTTCGCTCGATATCTGGCACATGTGTGTACAATAACTGTTCATTCTGGGAAACTTTTCTAGAATCTTGCGATTAATCTCCGATCAAATAAATATGATTTTAATTTCTTCCCTTCGATTGGATGCCACGGACAAGCGCTCGCCTATGTAGAGTAATTTATGCGCAAGCAAAATAGGTAGAAGGATGCAACTGACTTCCAAGGATTACGCATTACATTCGATGAAGGTCGAAATATATGAAGCGAAATAAGCATAACGAGCCTTGTCGATGGCATTTCCGTCGATTCTTCTTATTAATTTATTATTTTTACAAATTATTCTTATTTTTATTTTGCACGGGTTGTCTTTCGTGTCTCTGTTTCTTTCATAGTACATACTGTTTTTCGCAAAATTGACCAACTATTCTGCATTTTGTTTCTTTCGTGCAGAATGTTTATAAGATCCGTCCTTATCAATTATTTTGCAAAAATAAATCGCGTGATACATTATTGATACGAATGGATGTAATACTTCGCGTAAACTGTTTTTGCATGCCGTACAAAATGTCACGAAATTTTTTTCTTATATCTTTCGATAGCCGTTACTCTCCGATAATGCTTATAAAATTTCGAAAGACAATCCGCTTATCCGTCTCGCACATCTCCACTCCGTGATACATTTCTTTTAAGTTCTCACGTAGTTTCTCTTCTTTCTTTCTTTCTCCATTTCTCTTTTTGGTTTTATAACATTTACTTTGTTTGTATATGTATATATGTATATATATGTATATAGCAACGACTTACTTTCCCAATCATCGATGTCTTCTTCCTTGTTTGAGTTTTGATACGGCATTAAAATTCGTGACCAGCTGACGATGATGCACGCTCTCTCCTGGTTACTTTTCGGCTTTCGAGCCGCTTCTCTTTTCTCTCGCGCACCTGCGAATTACTTCATGAACGAATAGCATTGACTTTCGTTAAAGCATTCAATATCTAAAATATCTGTTGCACTAAAAAAAAAAAACGGAGTGAAATTGCGTAGATAACGGGAAAAGAGGAAGAGAAAAAATGAAAAAGTTGCGCAATATTTGCGTAAAAGGCGAATAATATTAAAAAAAAACGTTATAAGATAGAGAGCAAGAGAAAGAGAGAAAGAAAGAGAGAGAGAGAAAGAGAAACGTGTAAAAAAGATGCCCTGGAGATGCGCTTGAGGGTGAATTGTGAGGGCGGTGAGCTTGAGCGAGGGTGGTTACAGGAGCCTGTACGGAGGTCTATCCGCGGGACTCCAGAGACAGATGTGTTTCGCCAGCATACGATTGGGCCTCTACGACAGCGTGAAGTCACTCTACGCTGGAATCTTCGACGGTACATCTAACAAACTCCTAACTTTTTGATAACATATCTCATATGATATACCTATGTATATGAGAGTAGCCGCGCACGTTATAATTTCATCAATTCCTTAAACATGTGTAACACGTAAATACACATACACACATCCGTATATCTTATATAATAAAACGAACTTTTATCGTATTAGTAACACACACGACATGTATACAATATTAGTGTTAGACAATATTTAGTGAATTATAATTGTAAAATCGTGAAATATATAATCGTTCTCCGATGATTAAATTTTTTTGTCAGTTATTTTAATAACTTTATAATATTGGAAAACTTAAATAATACTAAAAAGAACACTGAATTAACAATGATAGTTAACGGTGAATGTCCTAACACTATATGTACATACATACATACATGGACACGTACTCATGGTGAATTATCATATCGGCCACTCGTTTTATCACGGCGAAAACGCGGATCATCTGGGATTGGTTTGGATGCTTGAAATGTGCATTCTTTCTCGTTCTTATCTCTGTCGTTTTCGAGGCTGAGAAAGAAGGAAAGGGAGATTGAAAGAAAGATAGGTTAACGGTCAAAAAATGGAAATAGGAGAGCTAAAAGATTGAATATACAGCAAAGAGGAGACTCAAACATCTCTTGTAATTCTTACTCGTTGCACTGGGGACAATCGTAAGGCTGTTACATATTTATGCACTTTACCTTACTTACATTTGCAGAGAAGAGCTTGCACAGTTTTGATTCGCCAAAATGGCATTCAAATTTTTTTTGCAAACCTTTTTGTTGCAAATATATTTGTTTAGATGTAACGAACTAACTAATTCATCTTTGACAAATTGCTGAGACTTTTCCCAAATTTTGTTCATATATGTAGTTTTGCGATTCAATTGCTTTTGGGGCTTTTCGGTATCGTCACATTTGTGAATTTTACAATTACTTCCCCAAGTTCTCAGAAACATGTGTAAAAATAAATTTGCAGAATTCTGTAGATCGTTTACAATTCGTAAATTGGTGTATATACCAATACAATACATATTCCAAATGTTTTTCCTTTTAATTTAATGATTCGTTCTAGACTCCCGTATTTATGTAAACTATCAGTGATTTGCTTTAAATGTAAATTATATAATTTATGTTAAGTTAAAGCAATCTATTGTAATTTAAATCTATTTTGTATGTAAGTCGGGCATATGTAGACGAACATCGATAACACCATCGGAAAATAAGACAGAATGAATTTATACGCAAATTTTATAATGTCGAATTTTTAATAGAATCCCGATATTATATAGCTATTTATATTTTTATACAAATATATCATTCATTTTCGATAACGATTTATGGTTCGTAATTAACATCGAACTCTCTGAGAAATTTGCGAATACTGAAGACATCTCATTATTGATCGTAATTGAAGAATATTAAATAAGACAATAAAAAGTGATCGACGCGCAATTCGCGTCCATCTTATCTCACTTCTTAATTTTTTAACTATCCGTTGGATCTTACACGACAGCCGTAATTCTTCATCGCACGCTTTTATTTCAACAGGTAACAGTAAGAGCGGTACGTCGATGAACATCGGCGTACGCGTCTCCGCAGGAATTACGACGGGCGCTTTGGCGGTGCTGATCGCTCAGCCGACCGACGTCGTCAAGATCCGCATGCAGGCTGGAAATATCAGACGATCATCGGTGAGGTATAGCTCCACTCTACAGGCATACAAGAATATCGCTCGTGAGGAAGGCGCGAGAGGTCTTTGGAAAGGTGAGTCCTCCCGTGAAATATTGCTCAATTCTAAAAACTTATTTTTTCATTCATCGAAATTATTGTACAAACAATAGATAAAATAAAATAAGACATTTTTTTAATGGAAAGTAATCCGAGTCCGCTATTTTTCGTCACACGTAGGAACCATGCCGAACGTCTCGCGGAACGTTATCGTGAACGTGGCAGAGATAGTCTGTTACGATATCATCAAGGATCTCATCCTAGCTAGCGGTTATCTTCGCGACGGGATACCGTGTCACTTGACCGCCGCGACGGCCGCAGGACTCTGCACCACCCTAACAGCAAGTCCCGTAGACGTCATAAAGACGCGTTACATGAACAGCGCCGCCGGTGAGTACAAGGGCGCGATAGACTGCGCCATCAAGACCTTTGTCCAGGAAGGTCCGACCGCATTCTACAAGGGCTTCGTGCCGAGTTTCGCGCGCTTGGTATCCTGGAACATCGTACTATGGGTGACCTACGAACAGATGAAGTTGCAGATGAAAAAGCTACACGACGTCGAGTAAGATCCTCGATTACCGATTCCGATTATTCTGCCGAACCGGTGCAAAGAGCGATAAAATCAAGTGTAATCTCTTGTGTTACCTTATCGAAATTCACACTTCCGTAGAAGATTAGCGTTCGCTTAGATAAACCGTGCGAATTAAACGTAGATAAATTGGAGGCTTGATATTCCGCCGCAAGATATGATTTCAACCGTTGATGATAAATGTCCTCGTATTACTGCTTCTTTTCCGTTCGTTTTCCTAAATGCAAGTGTGCAGCGAATATCGGTGTTTATCGTCGAATTATTCAACGATAGATTAATCATTGACCAACAAAAATTATTTACACCGTTGGAAATAGCAATTAATGTGATAGGAATAGGGCTACAATCTCACTCTAGTTTTCATTTAAATGTGCACGTACGCACACTAGAAACAATGACGATTTCTTGATAATTTGTATGAAACAAATTTGGATTGCATCAGTTTTATATATTTGTAATAAGGCGTTAAGTTATTTCTCGGTAAGGTGGATTATACGATGATTACAGATCATTAACGCGCCAAACAGACAATAATACTATCGAAGTTCATTCCGATGTTTTTGCTTAAATCTAGATAGAGTCTCACAAAAGACTGTGATCACAAATTAACGTATTCTATTTTTAACGTTGCTTTAATTAACTGATTCGTGGCCTTAGCGCGTAATTTTTAGCATGTACAACATAATTTTGATTCAGTCAATTAACATTTATACAGGGCACAATTTATATCATAATTTAATCAACGAATTTTTTTTAAGCTACATTATCATTACGAATAATTTAGTCTGCGAGAAGCAGCTTTGAAAATCCTCTATTACAAAAAAAAATTATTTATTATTTATAATGAAATACCACTATTGCCAACTTTTATAGGATGATGATGCGATTTGAGGTATATCCGCACGATACATGTGTATCGTGAAATTTCGATAACGACAACTATTTGATCTTAAAATGATGTATACGTACATAGTGTATAAGTACTATATGACTGACTACGCTTAATTGGACACAAGATGTTTCTATCAAGAATTTATTTATTAAAAATTTGTTTCGAATAATAAAGAAACGTTGCCGTTGTGATGCAAGCAATATCACCATGAATTCTGCAATATGGAGATATATAAAATGTAATGCTTTGTCTGCATTCAGAATTTGAACATTGATATTAATATATTATACGATTTTTTGCGATATTTCGTATTTATACGTAATTATTACAAAATTGCACTGTTCTAATAACATAGATTACCATTTATTCCGACATTTATTCAACACATTTACGAATTCCACACATTATTATAAATTCCTTCATTGATTATCATCCGGATTATGATATGGCATGTGTCACTACATGTAACTGTTCTGAAAAAATTATATTAAATATTTAAACGCACAACGCAATAATATCTAAAATTAATAAAACTTATAATTGGCGTTATGTTGATACGCATGTAAAAATCTTGTCGAAAATTAAAGATAACTCAAATGGAACACAAAAAAATCGCTTCAGGAAGTCTTCAGGCGAGGTTTGATAAACTTACAGAGAATCACAACTCATTAACATTTATTTCCTATATTTATATAATCATATGTTATGTGTAGAAAGTATAGAGCGAGGTACCGTATTAGGGAATGACACAGCTCCCTTATTTTTGGTATTATCTGAACCTGTTTACTTTTAGAGGTGATTCAAATATTCCAAAAATGTAAAGCTTCCTAGATGTCATTGTTCTATCACTGCTTAGATGGTAATATTGTGATATATTTTCAACTTTCGAGAATTTTATTTCCGAGCTAAATAATTATACGCGGCCATACTAACTTAAGTAGTGCTCTCACGTATTAAATCTATAGCGAACATATAATCTCTTTCACCATGGAATTTAATTTCCGAAGTATTGATTTTCGAGATATGTACAAATAGATTTTATTATATGATATGTAGATAGTATTTTCATAGAGAATAGCTTTAAATGTTTGTTACCAGTTTTAAATAAATATTGTTTGAAATATCTCGTTGCGAAGTATTGCTTTGTACTATACTTTATACTATTTTATTCAAAATGGAAATAATTTTTGTATTAAATTTTAAATTGAAAAGTGCAGAATAGCAAATATTCATAATGACTTTTGTCGTTGAAATAGTTACTCTGATGATTGACTAAGGTGCAGTCCCCTAAGTCTCGAAATCGGAATCATTGGATTCACTACTGGAAGATACATCATTGTCCATGCATCTTGATTCCACGGGAATATGTTTCTCCAAAGGAATTCTAAAAGGAATAACAGGCACAATTAACAAGAAACATATTAAATGAATGAACTGTCGATGTATATAAATCAAATAACAGCTTTTTCACTTATTATTAGCTATTATCGTTAGTTTGCAAAAATATGTTGGTTTGATCAATAATGGGGGCAAGGGCAACATGCATCGATGATGTAGAACAATTTAGCGAAAGCGTTAAATTAGCAATACGCGCACACAGACAGTCGCACACAAATCTTGCCTTCTACAATTGTTTAATTATCTCGTTTGCTAAGAAAGTGCCGTGGTATGATGTATAGCGTGTTTATCTTGAATACATTTCGGTATCTTCCGTGACATTCGTAAGACACACATTCTCGGGCAACAAGCTTGCTCTGTCGATCTATGTTGAATAACATATTAATTTATAGAATCTTTTATTCCAGCCCGTAAAAAAGTAAAAACAAAAAATTCTCATCGAAAATCATAATCTTAGAAGATCATTCGCCGATTATATATGATATTTTACAAGTTCTCTTTTAATAGATATTCTGTTTCAACCAATCTTATCTCAACAAATTTAAGTCGATTTATACTCCTGTGAAGAATGAATTGATAACAATATATTTGCACGTACTTTCCAATAGCCCAATCATCACCGCCGTCCTTCATCATAGATAAAGCTTGGCAGAAATCTCTTCCAATGGCTTTGAGATGTTCCGTATCGAGATGTAATCCCGCCAATACGCCTTGATCGCATCCACAAAAGCTGCTTTCCATCGTGTAACTTCTGTTTGAACAAAACGTTAAGTAGCAGGGTGTATTGACATTTTTCTCAATCACAGCGACGCAGTATCAGTGATGTTGACCAAATGTAAAAGGGGAATGTTTTACCGAGTTAATTTGAATATTAAAATGGCGTATAATATTTAAGTTGCAAAAGAACAGATCTTTTTTGCGAGACACGCGTAACCTCGACCTTGCTACACGAAATCTTATTACGAGCCAGATCTCAATCTGCCCAGGATATACTTAGCTGTCGTTTACCTCGGAACACCCAACTGCCGCCACACAGCGACTCTGGCAGTGGATTCCTTGTTCCTCTCGACCTTGAAGGAACAGAGCTGCAAAGCGAAAGCCGGCGAGGTCCTTTGCATGAGATGCGGTAACATCTGATACAGAAAAAAAGTCGCAAAGATTACGAGATCGCACTTACTTAGAGGCTTTCGAGACGAGAATCAAGGTCCCGTGATCTGAGAGAGAGAGAGAGAGAAACACTTTCTCAGAGCACTTTCTCGGATAACACTTTGACTAATGACAGTAATGACATTAACGTGCAACGCGCGAAACGAATAGGCGGCTGTCGGCGAGTAATTGCTCGTGCAAATCGAAAGTTCGCGTTGAAAGGACGGCCGCTGAAAGTGATAAACGTCCGTCGGGCCGGCCCGCTGGCAGGTAAACGTAGAGGATAAATGATGCCGCGATCTAAAGATCTAAAAATATTACCTAGCCTCGATTCTCTTCCGTCGATTCCCTTACCAAATACTGCACCGGCTGGTCCGGTTTCGCCCTGTCCGCGGCGCTCCAGGAACCCGACCTTGAACAACCGAACAGAAACACGTTCTTCCTCCGTGAATGGCCGTGGTAGTCGACGAAAACGTGGGGCGGTCTCTGCAGCACCCTGGCGCAATACTCCATCAGGCCCTTCGTGTGATAGATCACCGGATGATACGTCCGCGTGGGACTGCTCCAACGTCGGTTCAGGTCCTCGTTCGTCAGACCGTATCGATTGCTGCCGACACAACGAAAGCACGTCGTGCAGAGATTGCAGATTCAAAAACAGACGACAACGAAAAAGAGGAATCGACTCTCGTCTCTCGTCTCTCGTATATAAAAGAAACCGGACACCGGTTCTAGCCGGACACTTTGCAGAATCTTTGCGATCACGAACGTCGTGATCGTTAAAACGCTGAAAATTGTTAAAAATCCCACTCGCTATATGCAATCGTAAACGTGTAACGTCGTCAACTATCTCGCGAGACTGGAAATTCCGAGCTAGCTCTTTCCGATCTGACATATATTATTTCTTACTCGTTTTTACAGCTTCGCTCCGTTTCAATATCCCGTGAATGGGGAGCCTATGGGTTCCGAACGACTCCGTAAATGAGGTAATTTTAACGTCTTGGAGCGTTTGCGTTGCGCGAGAATATCGCGGAAATATTTATGCGTCTCTTCGAGAGAGAGGTAATCTGCGAGCATTATTTATTAACCAATTTCCCCTAAGACGCTCGCTCAGATTCGCGACATAAAATATATCCGGTAATTTCCTAACGTTTGCCAGAAAAATTCTCTTCAAATATGTCTCTACGTGCGTATCTATGTGCGTAAATGTACGCGCAATGGATTACGCAACGGCGCGGGCGCGGCGACGGCGCGGCGCAGCCGACGATTCGTCTCGATCATCGATATATCCTTTCAGATTGACAAAAGCGGAGGGGACCCCGCGAGATCTATCATTTTCATTTAAGGATTCAACCGCGGTTAGAAGGACGTTTCCGGCGGCCGGAAACCCAGTCGAAGGAAGTGACGCCTTCGCGTCGCGCATAGCTAATAGCGGGGCACGGCAGGTGACGACCGATGAAGACCGCCGTTTGAATTACGGCTTTCGTCTTGACGTCTCTCGGGGACATGCCTATCGTCCCGCGCTAATATCTCGATCTACGTCGAATATCAAACAGATAGCTTATTTCGAGGTAGCTGCTCATTTCTGCCGAGGTGAAGTAACGTCGCGGCGCGTGAATACCTGTGACGCGTTTCGCCCAAGTTCCGCGAAAGGACGTGGAGGAGTCGATTCAGAAATTTTCCGACAGATATACCTTTGGCCTCTGTTAACATCAGCGCAAGGTTTGTTTATTTCTATATCTAACATGATTTAAACGCGACAGCATATGGCGAGAACGACGACTGCCGTCCATGCGCGGACAGGGTACGCTTGATGGTGTCCCGCCGAGAGAGAGAGAGAGGACGTTCACCGGCGCGTCACGTTCGCAGAAGCCGACGGCGAAAGAGGACAGTCATTCGAGATAATAGATCTCATCATGCGCGCATGCTACGCCAAAAAAGCGGTCGCGCCGCGCCGCGCCGCGCGCGTATACCGAAACGAAATCGCGCGGAGAAGCACAACGCGCTTCGTCAGGTAATGCCATTAAGAACATTCAACATCTGACGGACGAGAGCATTCGCGAACGGGTCCCTGTTCCGTCTGAGGGCTCGAGATGATGAGATTTGAATGCGGGAAGCTCGCGCCTTTTCCAAATTTAAACTCAGGAAATCTGATATCAGAGACCTTTCACACTTTTTACTAAAATTAAAATAAGACTATGAGGAACAGGTCATCGCCCGCAGCTATATAGAGATGATAATAAATCTTTATTTAAATTTCCATAACGTAGTCGCGCTTAGTAGTCGCTTAGCAATTTCCGAACGTTTAAAAACCTTTTTCAAATTCATAGATCGAGATAATGCGAGTCCAAATGTAGAAAGAACTCACGGCGGTGAGTCATATGTTTGAAAACGATGATTGAATGACTGTACAATGAGAGTGTCGCTGTTTTATTAACCGTTCGATATAATGGGCAGCATCAGTCTCTTCGTGTCGGCCGCCAATGTCAATGACTTCGAGGAGGGAGCCTTGACTGCGAACTTCTCTCACCTCTGTGGAGAAGAGAGATCCTGTACAAATTACACGTAACCGACCACTCGTCTCGGACCTGCTCCGTGTCAAACGTTCAAAGGATACCGCTCGTACGTCACGTGATACCGCGAGTATTTTAAAAACGATCTGTGGATACTTGAATCTTCTCATGGCTGAAACCACATCAAGTTTGAAAAACTAATTGAAAATTTGTTTGTCGATGCTTTATACGCTTTGATTGATTATATCGGCGCAAGTTGTTCATACGAACGTCGATCACGAGATTCTCTGAAGTATGATAATCGATAGCCATTAGACTTGTTATACTGACTTTGCCTTTCCGCCCATTTAAGTCCAGTCCGGCGTTACGACCTCTGCGTAAACGAGGCATAAATCTAGCCGTAGAAAAATAGCGCTGCAAGAACGGCCATGCAAAAGAAAAAAAAAAGAAGCCGTAGTATATTGGATCGCGAGAATTCTCGGAATAACCGACGGAACAAAATCGAAGAAGAGACGAGCGGAAACGAGGACTCGCGGTCCGTTCTTGCGATCGTAAAGCGAAATCCTCTCCTTGGGAACTTCTGCTTTCCTAGGGCCCTTCTTCCACGTATCGCGTATTTCTTCCGTGAACTTTACTACCATCATGTCCGCTCGCATCTATCTCCGTCCCCTCTTCCACGGCCTGGCAGCATTTTCTCCAGGGTTATCCCGGGGTTTGATCGTGCAACCGCCGGCGGACGTTTTTCCCTTCTCGACTTCGTTTCCACGTCTCTAAATCTCACGCTCTCACGGCGCGCGGCGATCTTGTCGTTTCGTAACGCGTCGCCAACATCGTTACGCACGCAACAAAAGTGCATAACAGTGTAGCGCATTATGGATGTCACACAAACGCCTTTGTATATCACAAAAGTGTACTAAAGAAAGCGCATTACGCGTTTGAATGTTTGTATATTAAATTATCCGGTACAAAATTAGCCAGCAAAACGTCTAAAAAAAAAAAACTGCGAGTTCGACGAAAGATATATATAGATGCCCCACGAAAATAACATTTCCAGCGAAAACGTTGAACGGTCTTTAACGATTCTCTTCAGCCGGTTAGTCTTCGATACATCTAGCCTAATTAACGCAACCGAGTAGCCATTGCGAGCGTTGAAAAAGGACGGCAAGCCGTTTACCTGTTTACGATACTAAAAATACCGCAAATACGTCGGTCGTAACGAGATTCGACATCGTCATTTCCAGCGTTCCAGCTTATTCGGAGGCACGCGAAGCATCTAATCGAGGGTCATGAACATTCTGGACGCGCAAACACGTGCCCCGGGTGCAATCGTGGCCATCGCGGCCGATGGGAGAAACCGAATGACGATTCTCTCGCAATCGTCGTGTAAGGACTAACTGCACATTAGAATATTCGTGACCGGTCTCGATTTGCATTCCTCTTCCGACCCAAGGTCTCCGGCCGGAGCCGACCCTTTTTCTACGGGCGGCAAAGGGCGAGCAAATCCATTCGCTTCTTCTATGCCTTTCTATCTTTCTCTTTCATTCTCTTTCTCTCTTATATTCTCCGTCGACCGTTTCTTCGAAGACGCTCGTCTCCAGCTAAAACGCGCACCGACGTGGTTTCCTCTCGCGAGGAACAAAACGCGCTGCTTCCTCGCGAGTTTTTGCGAGCGCGAGCGATTCGAAGCGTCCAGAGTGTTTTCCAAAGCTTAACATGTCGATAAGAAACGGTATTATAAAATATACACGGAGCGTTCGACGCAAACGACTGAGATTTTCATTTCAGCGGAACCTCCGATAGAGTAATTACTCTAGAAACGGATCGGCCAGATACCATGGTCGTTTTAATAAAGATTCACGATTCAATCATTCAACCGAATGATTCGACCACTTATTCGCCAGTCTCTGTAGTTCGAGAGACACAATATTACGCGAGACTGAATAAGCGACTGCACTTGTCCGAGGCAACGAAATGCCTTCGGCGATTACGAGATCCTCTCTCTTTGCTATTGATTAATTTTCTTAGAGCAGCTAAATGTTACGACGGCAACGATGCATTTTTCGGTCGTCCTATACGTAATCCAACCAATTTTACGATACAAAACGCAAAATAAGACGAAATAAAAATTTCAAGAATACTATACACCATAATGTGATACGCTGAAAACAAAATTACATTTCATTCCGCGCAATTGTCCGAATACATTAGGTATAAATCTCGTATTAAGCTCGTCGAGCCTTACCAGGGCACTTTGTTGCGCGTACGTCGCGTCGCTTACGTCCAATCTGCATATGTAAGGATAATGGCGCGCGTTGCCGCGTGTAAATTATTTTTACATACGTGGGCATGAGAGCGCGTGAATACCTCGTGAATACGTACTCGTGTAGAGGAGCGTTTTTCTTGGGAAAAAAGAACCCGCCACTGCTATACCCGTATACGTAACGAGCTGCCCGATCGTGTTAAAACCTCCGGGAGAGGGCGAGCCTCTTCACCTCGACCCCGTAATCGCAAGCGAGTTCACGGTTTCAGGTTCTAGGTCGTCCTCTCTTAAACCCCAGGCACGTAACCGCAACAAGGGCGTGAGTAAAGCGGCCGTGCCGTGGCAACGGCGGGATGATCAACTCCTAATGATTCGCGATCACCGCGACTCGTTATTACGGGTCATTCGCGGGTGTTCCGTCGTTAATTGCGGCACGACGGCGACGTCCGTCTCACGTTGAAAGTAAAAAGAAAGAAAGAAGAGAAAAGAGATCGGCATATCGATAACGCGTTCAATGTTCAATCGCCGCCCGTGACATTACGTATTCCACGCATGATTCCACCGCACCGCGTCGTCCGCGTCACATTCCGCGCGGCTGCTATGATTTCATTATATCCCACGAGAAACGAACTGTCTAAATATATCCAGCGAGACAGCGTCTACATAATAAGATACGCGGGTACGTAATCGATGAGCCGTGCTCCGGAGAAACGATCGGTAGTCGAAGGCGATGTTCTCAACTTGGAGCCCTCGTACCCGCCCACCGCTCGTCTTCTACATCGTAATGATTGATTATCCGGGCAATGTAGTTATGCAAGGAAAAACGAGACGCGAAACGCTGTTTCACGGTTGCGATCTCCTGTCATGCGCGTTTGATTAAATCTTGGAATAGAAATCCAAAACTTCATTAATTTTATTAATTTTATTTTGTCGAAATATATACATATTATTTGCATCTTATAACATTTAATTTTTTGTAATTCTTGGATTCTTTTATGAGAAAAAATTTATAAAATTTTGAAGTACTTAAATAAAAATAAATTGTTAACGAGAACCAGATTTGTTTGCTACTTTGTCAAGTAGAAAGAAGTTAATATTATAATAAAAATTTGATGCTTATAGCGAGAAATTACAAGTTCTCAAATGTTGTTATCATGATTCTCGGCAAATAGATAACACTGATATATAAGTCTTCCTATAGTAATAAGGAACAATAATAAGAAATTCTAATAGTTTTACTCGATAAAGGGGCTCGTAGTGTAAAAATATTTAAAAAACTGAAGCGCAGGTGAGAGTCACTGTTTTAAGACTCTCCAAAGAAAAGAGTAAATCCATAAGCTGTCCTGGTACTAACTGAATTATGGCTAAGAGTGAACCATAAAAAAGTGTGCAAGGTCGTGCGGCCCTTTGGTACTATGAAGTCGCTCGACCACTTCTGCACACACTTATAATTGGAGATTCTTTCGGGATAGAACCAAATTCTATAAATAGTTATGCTTTTTGGTACCCAGTCCGGCTGTCGACGCGATCCCTTCAGTCTCCTCGTCTTCCTCGACGATTGTTTCGCTATTCAAGAGAATCGAAAGGATACAGAAAGATAGATGTATCCATCTATTTGCGAAAAATATTTATAAAATTATCGCAAATTTTTGCAAATTAGCATATGATGAATTATGTAAAATACAATGACATTATTGACCTTTCTTCGAATTTATATAAAAGGTATTGCTTCGAAAGCTGTCGTCGGTCTATTGCCTGTTTATCTGGAATTCATCCCTTATCGCGGAGATAATTTTCATATATTTGGAGCATCTCACGCTCCCTCGAAATCCAATCGCGAAATGCCGCATGAGGACCACTGTCCTAGAGGTATCAAAATGGAGGAACGAACGCCGTCGAAGCCTTCGGGGCAGTATGGCTCCTTCGATCGTCTCGGTCCGAGGCTGTTCGCGAGCTAAAACCGAGAGTTCCGTACACATAGAAAAAAGGAGAGGAAACGAGACGCGCACGGAGCAGAGATGAAGAGGGTACCGGTAAGAGCAACGAGAGGAAGAGGGATTCTCGGACGGGAAAAAGACGAGAAGAGATGCGAGCGAGGGAAGGAAAGAAGAGGGCCTTACATAGCGATTGCTGGCAGGGCCTGAAATAGACCTCGGCAAGAATCCCCCTGTGGCATCCTCCCTCTCGACTCTCCTGCTCCAGCCGCCTTCCTCTCTTCTTCCTCTTGGTCGCCGCTGACCGCCGTTGGCCGTCGCTGGCCGCCGTGCCGCGCCGCGGCGTACCCCCGTCTTCGCTTTTGTTTTAGCAAAAAAAGACCAAGTCCCTTGGCGCGGCTGTGAGAAGTTGTTCCTAGCGTCTCCCTCGCATGGAGCGGATCAAGCGAAAGGGGGGAGGAAGAAGGAGGAGAAGAAGACGAAGAAGAAGAAGAAGAAGAAGAAGAAGAAGAAGAAGACGACGACGACGACGACGACGACGACGAAGAAGAAGAAGAAAACGAAGTGAGAGAGAAAAGTAATGGTAAGGGAGAACGAAAGGACGAGGAGACAACGACAACGACGGTGATGCGATGGTGGTGGTGCCGCTGGAGAATCGCTTGTTTATCCAGCACACCGAGCTTCTGCTTTCGTCTCACCCACCACCACACAGAGAAGAGAACCCCGTAAGCATCGCCGGACCTAAGTGCACTCGAGCGGACGCGATGCATTCCCACGGGAATACCACGATGGGAACCCAACCTGTTAAACTGACCTACACCAAGATACCGGCGGAACGTGACTTGCGCCGCGAGGTACAAACCCGGGCATTCACGGTGTGCGCTTGATTTGCACAGAAATCTGAACAAGTTCCCTGCAGCCGAATATCCTATTTCTCTTAGGCGAGACCGCGAGGGCTAAAACTGATTAATTTTATCACGATGCTTCATCTTGATATTAAAGAAAGATGCATCACGGTATATAATACGAATGCGAAATCGATGAATCTTCCTTGGTCGACAGAGGACGTCTCTCGTAAAAACATTCTCTTCCCGTTGATAAGATCCGCATCGCGTCCTGCATCAAACACATTTAATGAAGTAGCCACGATGCAGCAACCGCGAAACGCTTCTCGGGCCGCGCGCCACTCCGGCCGATTCATCTGCATTCCTGAATCGTGGTCCACGAAGAAAACCGTCACGGCGCCCTATCCTGTCATTAAGCTCGCGGCACGGCATCCTCCCGTGCAAGAGCTGCAACAAGCGGACGTTGCGCGGAGCCGGAGAGAGAAAGAGACGGAGACATAAATAGAGAGACGATTTCCGTTGTGCGGTAGGTCTTGGATGTCACGCGAGGTCCTTTTTGCTCACGATCGCCCGCACAGCATGATGCCGCGTAACAGAAATAACACGTCGCGTATCTGATCATTGATCCGGCGATTCCGCCACCAGGCAGAATCTCCACGAGAGAGATAATGCCGTATACGGACGGCAGCAAGAGGGGTAAGATACGAGGGGGATAGATGAGAGACGTTTTCTGGGACGTAGAGACACGTCGGTTCCTCATCACGTACCGGTTCCGATATTGTGATCGAACAACTTAGTGAGCCAATATTCGCTCGCGATATATCTCAAGAGCAAGTGGATCGATCTCCCGAACCAGACGGGAACACATGGTCAGAAATGAAGCCTACCTTGAGACCCGAGCCTTTTTGCGACCCGCGTTATCGATGTAAACCTGCGCCGATATATTCGATACCGGCAATATAGTTTCATTAGTTTAACATACGAAATGTTTACTCTATCAATAATGTACTCTTGAGAAATATTTTTCTGTACAGCGGAACAAATAAAGACATACATTTAAATAATTTCGTCAAATATTTAAAAGTTTTTCGAACGACGATGTTTCGAAGAACAAGAAATATGTAAACACGAATAATACTTTTCTATATCAGATGGCCGACGCGACGCGTCAAAATAAACTTGAGATTTCCAATAACAAATCTTAATATCATGAGAGGCTTCTTCATAGAGAAATTATCGTCGATGGGACACACTATAAAGATTTGGCGACAATGATAAAATGGTATTTCAACTACTGAAAAAAATACGTGATGACGCGGTGGTCCCGATAAAACGTCGGCGTTTCGCGCGCATCAAGATTGCGGAATAGCTCAAGACGACAGTTCGCAAAAATATGCTTCTCTCCTAATCGATCGACGAAACGCAAATGAAACTTATGACAGACGAGAAATGCGATAACTCGTTAATACGCCTCGTCCGCGGGGAACGGGGTGACGCGTCCCACGATACAATCTCGTATCATTAATCACGCGAAAGCTTAATTGAGACGCGCCCGGTAGTCCTCGCACGCGCCGCGCCGCGATATCTGCGATGCGAGCATACGTGCGAGCGTGCCTGCGTGCGTGTGATCGCTCACGAGTCGGTGAGCCAGAATTCCATCGAGTCTTGACGATGACGATGCGCTTCGAGAGAAGTCGAGCGCAGAGGAAGGAGCGCCGCGTCCGCACTGCCCGCGCCGCAAGAACAAGACGGCGCCAAAGGACGCGAAGAAAGCGAGCAGTTGAAACTCTCGATGCTCGCATCCATCACCGTTTTCTTCACGGCGATTAAGCATGCGCGATCACTCGCTTTGATTCCGTCGAGCGAGGTTCACGCGTATTATTAGATAGACCGATATTTCGGATGAACGCTTGGATGAGACTTCATCACATAGGTATTAATAATCGAGTCCGTTTATTTCGTTCGCACAAAACGCCAGCTATCCCAGATATCCAGGTATCAATGTTCACGAGCCGACCTTCCACAGATCGAAGGTATAATTTACAGATTTCTCCTTCTCGAAGGCAGGCGATTTGTTGCAATTAGCGTTGGATTTGAACGGCACGATCGTGCGTGTCGTTTCGCTGACGAATGAAGTGAGGCGGATTTTTAGGGATAGATGATATCGGAGCGTACGGGAGGATGCCTCCGAGGAGGCGTTCAGAAATGAAGTCTGCCTTGAAACCGGCGTCTTTTTGCTGCGTTCGCCGTCGATACAAATCCACGGAGAACCGTGAAGACTGCGGCAAAGTAAAATTCCGTACCGCGAGCGAAAGAAGCGATGGATGGCGTTATACGACGAAAGAGGATTTACAGTGTCGGGAACAAAGTAAACGCCCGCGCGCGCGAGTGCATAGATGTTATTAATGGGATTAACGTAAACGCTACGTTGATCGATACGGGGATAACAACGTTCTTGCTATTACTCGTCCCCTCCATTATTTCACGTCCGCGCGATATACCGCTTACAAATGGATTATACCTCTTCGCCGAGCAAACATTATTCATACGACGCTTTGCTAGTTAATATAATTAACCCGACGTAATCACACGTTGCGCGTTAATTTACAATCGCGCCAACGATGAGAGAGTATGCACACGCTTGACAAGTGTGGCTGGCTCCTTCGACAACTGGAGCGGCCGCAGTTTTTGTTGCAAAAATAATTATTTACTCTAACGACCGATGATCGATCGAGGTTGATTAACTTATTATCCGACATGAAGGTGTGCGTACGTTGTTCAATACATTCGTGTAGAGAGAGTATGAAATTATTTGTGGGACGTATTACTGAAGCTATCTGAATTTCTAATCGTTAAAAACGACGTGTCAATAAGTGTCCGAGAATACTTTTCACCTGTCGAGAAAGATTTCTGCTGTTAAACGTCCACGGTTACTCCTCTCGAACACACTTTACAGTGTTCGAGAAGAAAGGCATCCCCTCGGACTCTAATATATAATCCTCGATTTTGCACATCATCTTCGCAGTCAAGGGTGGAGAGAGGAAAGGGCAATCCGTATCAAATCAAGCGTGGCGTCATCGGTCGCGGGGCATGCTTCCACGTTGTTCAACGTGAACACCCATTGTGCCTGGTTCTTCCGATCTTGTCATCCGCGGTTTTTTTTACGACGCGGCTCGATTACTTTTCGATTCGTCTTCATGTCATCGTCATCATCGTCGTCTTCGTCGCCGTCACCGTCGCCGTCGCCGTCGCCGCCGCCGCCGTCCCCTTCGCGCGTTGGGCTCCTGCTCTAGCTTAGCCAGTGAATCATCTTCAACGACCCCCTCCTCTGGGATCCGGGCAGAAGACTCTTAAGGGGGCTCACGGAGCAGCGCGAGGCCAGTCCGAGAACGCGACCCTAACACTAACATCCGGTATAGTCCGAGAGAAAGAGAGAGAGAGAGAGAAGAGACGAGAGTCGGAAACGGAAACGACTGACTGCTTGATCGCCGCACTGCCAATACAGTAATCGGCACGCTAACATGAAGATCATCCTGTTGCTCTTCGTCGTCGCGGCCTTCGCCTCAGGTTAGTACCCTTTTACATCACGACACAATGCCGGCTCGTTCGTGCTCGCTTTAACATCCGCGGTGACGTCTTCATTATTATGAAATGATTGTTCTCTTGACTTCATCACGAGCATATTGGATACACTCTTCCGCTCAACCATCGACATCTCTTGCATTTCTGACTGTCCACTTAACGCGTAGTGTTATATGTGAAAACAATATAATTAGCATTTTAATAGTGAAGAAAATTTCAAAATTACGAAAAACATGAAATCGTAAAATCAAACGTTTTGAATATTTGGTTCAATTATGTAAATATTTTATTTAATTCGTTATAAGTTATATGTTATAAATATTTTGTGAAAGTTTTACAATATATTAAAAAATGTTTATTTTTTATATGTATTCTTATATATTCAATATATCTTTCTCTGGACCAATTGCAAATACCTATTTGTTATATTCAAAATTTCTAATTTCCGAATTTTCTTTATTTTAATCAATTGTTTTTAATATTACCCTTTTATATTTTCATATTTTAAAACCTTTTTATATTGCCTGATATATATTTCTACTGTTCTTAGTAGTAGTAAAACACGCACTTTTCTGTCATTAAAAAAAACCCCTGCACCAACTGTCAGCGTATTCAAAGTTGAAACCGGAAATAACCGTTGGTAGAACACGCAAGCGACATAATGCACCGGGTATATCGCGTCTCTTCAAAGAGTTTCTATCCGTTTAAAATTCTGTCCATTATAATATATTCAGAGTCTATAAAAATCATTCAAATTTGATAGAAAAAATACTTTTAAACAGTAATAAGTAAAATTAAAACCTCATATTTTTTAAACAAATATTTACGCACTGAGAGAGATAAATTTCATGATATTTACGATTTGAATCGAAATCTCCGCAAGTAAAAGTGATGTTACATCCTACGAAGCGACAATCCTGCGCACGAAGAAGCTCATTACTCATATTCAAAGGCTCGTTACTTGCGTTCATTAAAAAAAGAGGAAAGAGAAAGAGATTACACACGCGGATGAACGTTTACCGAGACCGTTTATAGACATTCGAGCCCCCGTTCGTGTACTTGTTCCTTAGACCGGGAATCTTGTCGAGTATCATTAGCCGAACGGCGGGAACGCATTACGTGAACGAAGCTGTAGTTAAAGCGGCTGGTCGCCTCTTCTTTCACGCGCGCATACACCGGCGGCAGACGTCTCAAGGCCTTTGGGTCATTTACCACCACCTGCACGTTCAACTTGACGATCCGGAACGTTTTTGCTCCGGATGCGCCTCTACGAAGTATCCAGAGCCGTGACTAGACTTTTGCCAACCGGCCGAACGGATATCTCGCACCGTCTTGCTTCGCTGCTCTATTCTATAACAATGTAGTCCGCGCGTACATGCGAAATTGCTCCCTCTTGGGAAACTCAGATTGATTCGCTTCGATCCCGCCGAGATTCTTCAAGATATCGTAACAAAGAAGTTTCAAACGTCTGTTATCTTTTTGCAAAATTAAACAAGCAACAATATCGCATTGTATCTGTCTTCTCACATCGTCTTTTCACCTGCGTTTGGCCTCTCGATCTGTTATCTCGGTCTCATCAATCATTGAGTCTTTTAAATTTCGTGACTCTGACTATATGTATAGAGGACGAACTTGTTCTCTTCTTACACCAAAGCCTCCTTTTGTTTCGTAACTCTCTTACGTAAGAGTACCAAAAAATATCTCAACTCATTCATCTCAAACATATAATTATCAAACGTTTTTGTCGTATTCCTCTCTTTCTCTCTCTCTCTCTTTATTTATTAAAATATCTCCTAATAAGATTAAAATTTAAAAAGTTGATTTTTCTTATCATTGTCAGCCTTTGCAGCCGTAAACATGTAGTACAAAGCAAAGAACAATCGCGACTAGAAACAATGAGAGGGACTCGCAGTTGCGACACTCGTTCACCTACCGGCTATTCGGGGGTCTCGACGCGTCATAATTCATAAGTACAGTTAACCAAATAGCCGTCGCGGTTCAATGAACCCGCAACTTGATATATCGTGTGAACACTGCCCTTGTCGTAAAGCTTCCAGTCATTGTGAAGCCGGCTAAAAACGCACCGCGTCAGGGTACGCATTTAGAGAGTGAAATTAAAATCGTATTATGAAGCGGACAACGATGGAATAGTTCCATCAATTTCGTTCCTCTTGCTACGTCCTATCACTATTGTATCACATATAATGCGATGAAAATGACGCTTCTTAACGTATATAAATTTAAATGATCTTTTTCTCAGTTTCGAAATGTCTATCATGTGGCTAACAATAAGTTATGGAGATTATTATCACATATAAACTATCTAAACAGTTTCTAAGTTGAAAACTTGATTTCGATTGTTATTGTTCCCATACTAATGATCTCATTTTACACGCTGCATTGAAAGATATGCGGACGTTTTTATTAATAGTAACGGTTCTCTATCGCGAGCTTCGAGCAGTACGATACTAAAATAGAATGCTGCATTAATATTCACTGAACGGATTCTCTCGCGTCTCTACTGCCATTTGTAGCCTTGTCGGAACTGAACGGCAGACATGCTTAGATAAACCATAAGTAGCTCTAAAAAATAATTTTTTAATAAAATGTGGTGAATTAAATTGAAAATCGTTTTCTTTTAAATTATAATTATAGAAAATAAAAAATTATTTGGAACATAAAAATATAAAAAAATAATCTCAATATTATAACAAGAGACTGAATTAACATATTTTACTATAGAATTAATAATTTTTTTAAATAAATATAATTGTTACTGCTGTTATTGTGCGCGTTAATTTGATAGTCAAGTATACGCACATACGTACACTCGAATTATCGCGAGAATGGCATCAACTATAATGTGCCCCAATTTCGCACACGTGCTACAATTGAGTGTGTTTATAAGTTTATAGCGCACTTTTAACATGGTTTAAAATGAGACGTGATGCAAACGTAGCTGTTTGCGGTATTAAAGAGAAATGTAAAATGTAAAATGTTTCGTTCACAGCCCAGAGGATTACAACGATCCAGCTGGATGGCATACAATACTTCGTATCGCGAATGAACCCCTACAGTCCAGAACTGAATTACTTCCTGGCGTATCAATATTGCCGTTCGCTGGGCCTCCAGTTGGCGTCTTTCGAGACGAAAGAGAAGGCCGACACGATGACGCAATATTTGAAGAACGCCGGTTACACGAAATACGACTTTTGGACCTCCGGCAACAAGCTAGGCACCGACATGTTTTTGTGGATGAGCACGGGACTGCCGTTTAACGTCACCTTTGACTACATGCTGAAGCGACCTGGCAACAGACCTGCCGACGTACCACCCGGCACCGAACCCCAAAGGGTGGCGCGTGAAAGGTAATATCTTTAACTAGATCGTGCACTATTATTACTACTAATTAGTAAAAAAAAACCGTCGATTAAATCAGAAGATATTAATTAAACACATATCCAATAACAATAAGATCAATTAAATATTTACATCTCCACTGAACGCTAAAAATGATAGGCAACGTCTTTCAGTTTCAAAGAGCCAGTATCATTTTTCATGATCGAAGAATCGCATATTAGTCGATCGTAGTTGTTACGAGTAACGTGGTTATCAGCCACTCTCTTCCGCAGTTCTAACACCCGGAAACTCGTGCGTGGAATAGCTAACAACAGAACAGGTATTCTCGTTTAAATTCCAAAACGCGAGTTTCTCGATTTCAGCGGCGACAGCGGCAGCGCGGACGGATGCGTCGCGATGGTAGCACCTACGTTAGCCTGGGAGGCGCAGGATTGCACTCTCGTGAAGGACTTTATCTGCGAGCAAACAAGATGCTATTACTACAACTACGGCAGCATTCCAGTCTCCGCGACTCAGGGGTAAGAGGTGAGATAATATTTGTCACAAAAATACACGAGTCGAAAGGAAGGAGAGAGAAAGAGAAAGAGAGAGAGAGAAAAAGGGAGTCTAGAGATACCGATGTACCTTAAACGAATCTCGCTTATGCACGGAGTGCAAAAAGTAAATGACCCTCCAGCGATAAGCTATGCAAATGTATATCGCGATAATTGAACGTATTTATCCCTCCTGCTACCGAAGTATGCGGTATGCGGTATGCGGAATGGTTCAGCTTAGCGACAGATGAAAATTTATTATTATATTCGCGACTTGTAAGTACGTCCCGTGTCGACAACGCGTCACTGTAATTTCAATCTCGTAGAACATATATAGAACTTGAATCTTTTCTTTTTCAGCGATTACTTAATGTTTACGAAGGCGTGAAACGAGGTGATACTTGTAAACCGGACGTCACCGGAACAAACTTTTTCCTCCGTGCAATCTAGCGAGAGATAGAAATAGCTTGAAACGAGGAATGCTTTTTCTTCCGCAATTCGCGGTAAAATGAGGAACGGTTATTGCGATGATCAAGACGCTAGATCTTGACTCGCCAGTATTAAACCAGTTCTTCGAGATCTTCCTCGCATAGCTATAGCTAATATAGCTTCGGGATCGAAGTGTCGATGAATGAGAATAGCTCAGCCACGATACGGAATTCCAGCAAATGCCTTTATAGCTTAATCTTAATAACGCAATTATTCTCTCGCTTCTTGACGCACGATACTCACAAACGATACACTTCTTACACGTACACATACACAAGTATGGCTTCACTCATTGCAAATAACTGCTGCTATAAAAATATTTACGTGACAGTGAAGCTACGCTTTCCTCTGCTATTAATACGATGCTTAAATTAAGCCATTAATAATCGTAAGACGCTAATTTAACAATAAATATTTTCAATAAATTCGCGAGAAATTAATTATTTTAATTCTTATGAAAAAGCGACGGGAACGATTGAGATCTCCTGAACAAGCCCCTTTATCTTTTTAGAAATCACAGGCCGTACATCACAACCACCTCGGTGCCAGCCAGCGACGACCAAGCGAGTGATTACGTAACTGACAGCACCGATATCGATGATCACCATCTGGGTACCGATCCCCAGAACGAACAAGAGGCAACACCATTGGAAGCGGACGTGTCCGCGAACGAAAAACTATCAGAGGACCCGGTCGTCAGCAGGCTAATCACTACGGCCGCTCCCGCATCTGGCAATCAGCATCAACAGCAACAGCAGTCCCGTCAACACATGGGAACGACAGCGTCGGCGACGTCGCTGTTCAACGACGATAACGAGCGCGAGCGCACGGCCATCGGCGACCTGGACGATATCAGACCAGATCACATCCCGGACATCGCGAGCCTGTTCACCGGGCATGTCGCCGTGGCATCTCAACCGCGGAAAGACAGCGTTTTCGACGGTCTCGAGACTCGCCAAGTCCTGCGACCGTCGGTCTCCCGTCCCGTCGTCTCCTCCGCCTCCTCCTCCTTCTCGTCGGAGATGAAGATGGAGCATCGCGAGTCCTCCGACTACGGTGACTTGGCCGCGGAGACTGAATTACCGAACAACGGTCTCGAGGACGCCCACACGATTGGGCCGTACGACAGCGTGCAAGATTATGTAAACGATCAGCCGGCAGACTCGGCGGCGTCGTCGGCGGATTCGGCGATGATGAAGGACCAGGATGACGACAGTAGCACGATCTTGCCAGAGGCGGAACCGGCCTATAGGTACAACATCAAAGTGCGCACCAACGGCAAAGTATTAGACCCTCCGTCCAAGTAACGCTTTACTTCCTCCTAGATAACGTCGCGTTATTTTGTTTTATAAGTGACAGAAACACACAGATCGACATTCTTGAGGAACTAAGTATATAGGTATATATATATATATATATATATTATATTTGTATATGTATATCAGAGTGCATTTTGCACATGTGACACGAGCGAGCTGTAGCTGTTTCGCGGATCAGACCGATCGCTACTGTTGTCACCGCTCGCTGTTTAGCTCTAACTTAAGGCGTACCCGATATAATGCTCGATAGTTTTGAATCAGAAAGACACTATTATCAGCTTTCTCGGTCGGCGGCAGGCAGAAATGATTATTACGAACCGTCCGTTAGTATCGAAGCTTGGAACGAACACGAATGAGTAATGCCGCGACTCGGAAATGATATTAAAGATGTCAAAAAGGAAAAGCCGTGATATCAGTCGAAAACAAATTATTCTCCTGCCGACGTTACTCGACAAGCTGTACATTTTCACAAGGGCATTTACTCAATTACTCAGCTCTCATTTTCTATCATCGATGACGCCGGCGGATTATCATTTTCATCGCATCATTTATTCATCATTTCTATCCTGTTTATTCTCATTAAATTCTCATTAACAGTATTAACAACAGAATTTAGAATAGGAAAAATAAAAAATGAAAAAAAAAATATTAAACTCAATAATTCACTATTGAATTAAACTGCCAGTTTCCGCCAGCGTCTTATATCTTTATAAGGTGATAATCATCATCGTCATAGTTAACATGTGTCTATACGTCTGCAAGACGAAACATTCGACACTCTACCATACGATTCCCGAAATATTTTGGGATGCGTAATGGATGTTAAAGAAACCGCTGAGAATCAGTCGTAAATGTTTCGGTCATCCAGACGTATGACGATCGGTGTACGTAGTTTCATCAACGAGGAACGTTGCTCTCTAGCTGCTATGGTAAGTCACTTCCATATTAATTCTGTGTAGAACGGCGCGAATGTGCGACTTGTGTAACTGAATTTTAATAAAGATACGACTACAGTCTTATAATATTACGCGTCTGCCATTCGCTGTTCCCACTTATATCATTCTATTCTTAAACGTAAAGTTAGAAAGTTTCATGTTAGAGCTAGGCACATGTTAAAAGTCTCTATCATGATTTTCGTCCAATAAAAAAACGGTTTGATAAAAATATACATAATTGTTAACTTACCAGCCGTTTACAACTCCTTCTATATTTAGCATAGGAATTATTTTGAACACATAATCGTCACGTAAACTGCTAGCGTATTGGTTGTCACTTAGGAGAGCCTCCATGGTTCCGTGCATCACCCAAGAGGCGTTGCTTTCACCGGGGTGTACTCTGGACGTTAAAAAGATCATCTTTCGTGTCTGAAAGGGAATGATACTTAGCTCTAAATATCTGCTTAAATGACTTATTGTTATGCGAAGATTTATATATATATCTAAGAGATTTCTCACGTGTATAGGATTGGTTTTGGAATCCGGTGACGTAATGGTGAGCACAGGATTCTCATTGCCGTTTAAAGTCTCACAGAGCGTCTCCGCGCGAAAGTACACGGTCGCCGTGGAAACTCTCTTCGTCCACTTCCAAATGTTGGTCATCAACCGACTATACGTGTACGGGAAATGATACGCCAGATAACAAACATCGTAAGCGTGCGGAAACGTGACCGTGAAGGACGTCGTGAAGTACGTTTTTCCCCTGGTGGACCGTTGATAACAATTTCGATAGTAACAAATGTCGACGCCGGTCCTCACCCAACCTGGCCTACCACATTGCGCCTCCGTGACGCTGAATAGTATCGGTTTCATGCCAAAGTTAAACTGCGAGTTTGTCTTTTCACAGTTGATTATATTGAACGTGTACGGCGCATTCGCCTCCATGCTGGAGACCTCGAAATAGAACCATTGATGTCTGGAACCGCTGTTAACATCTGGCGTCAGGATAAGATCGTATTCTCGTGGACCTATCTAAGGAGAAAGCAGACGTGAAATATTAATGTAACGAAATTTAACAAAAAATGAATTTATATACATATAGCGGAATTATAGATTGTAGAAATTGCCGCGCTAAGTCACTATGAAGTCTTATGTAATATGAACATAATCGATTACATAAAGCGCGAGTAGCAAACCGACTATACCTGAATAGCTTTCCTCAGATTGCCGCTTTCGAATCTGGACTCGAATTGTAACCGTTTCGTATCCGAATTGCGATTGCCGATCCTGTTCTCATCCCAGTTCCCAAACAACCGCTCCTCGCCCGACATTGTCCGGGAAGCGGAATTTGCGAGGGCATCAAGATCATAAACAACTTCCTGGATAGTGGCGGCAGCATGGAGACCGCGTTCCACGCAGGCTAGCAATTTCGCGCGGCAAACCTTCCTGTCCTTAATATTGAGCGGCTCAGCTTTCCCCAGACCGTCACCGCCGATCATGTCCGGATAAGCGACCTTGACGAAACCGATAACGCTCCTCACTCTGCTCGCCACGGCGCAATACGCGTGCGGATCCGTAACGTTCGCCGACACGTCTTCTAGGACCTTCAAACTGTGCGTGCCGTTCACCAATTGACTCTTCGTTGTACCGTTAGATCTCGAAAAGTCCTTGACTAAGGTCTTCGTCTTTCCCGTCTTCCCGACCGACGAGTTTATCTGATCGTCCTCCACCAAACAAAGATCAGTTAGCTTGACGTTCGACGATCCGACGATATGTAGCTGCGACCGCAGAGTTCCCAGCTCCTTGAAGAACGTATGGTATCTGATGAGAAAAGAGAGATTGTTGCGTTGGTAATTATAGTTGACGTCAATAATGTGTGTCTGCAAAAATAATGTTCCACCTACCCAGCGAGATCCTCCTCGGATCTCTGCGAAGTAAAAACCCCGGCGAAAAATTTGTTTTCGTCTACCTCGTCGCCCACGTGAATTTCATTATCCATTGTATCTCTAGAGTCGTGGCTCTCTTCGTCATCCCCGGAATCGAGATCGCTGTACAGTCTACCCATCGAAGCCACACTGTTCGCCTATGCAGAAATCAATATTCGAGCCGCACGAACATTTAACGGCACAAGTTTTGACACTATATACGGACGTTTTGGACACTGCGATATTTTGCAAAGCGATTCGTTAAAAGAAGTACATGACGTTATTGATAAACGCGTACTTTAAGCATCAAACATCAAGCTTGCGATGTTTATTACGTCGGTTCAATTTTTCGTGAAGTACACACCTGGCTATCGATGTCGCTGCCGCTTTCAGCACTGTTCGCCCTGGTAACAGTCACTTCGGGCAAAACGAATCTACGTGCAAAAAAAGAGAATCGATTTTAGTGCGCACAGTTGTGATCCTTAACTAATCTGATAATATCGCATAACAAAAGCTATCGCTACTTATTCGCCTTGTACATACATGATACTTGATCCCGGTAGTAACAAAAGCGATCAACCCGCAAATTTTTGTAATACTTTTTATAGAAAGACGTGTAAATATACGTCGAAATATAATAAGCGATTATCACGAGATACAGTATATGAGATGACCTCGAACGTTTCATTCACCTTGCAGGCGACATTTCGGGCACCGGTAATTCCTTTTTCTCCAGACACTGATTGATTATCCCACAAATACGCGACAGCAGGCAGTCATAAGTTTTGTCCTCTGGACAGCTCGTGCAGAACCGGTACAGTAGCTGTAGGCCATTGTTCGACTTGATAGCCTTCCTTCCAGCTTCTAGAACGGCGGACAAAAAACGCGTGTAATACCGACGCCTTTCAAAAATATATTAAGAGGCTGATAAATGTAAAATTAAGCAATATATATATATATCCCAGGGACCATCCTTCGAAAGACTTCTTTATAGAGAACTTTTTAGAATCCATTCTAATAAACTTACTTATTACGCAGAGATGCTGAAGCGTATTCAGAGCGTAATTACAAATCTTTAAGCGCATCTGTCCATCAAATCTTTCCCATCTCTCGAAAATTCGCATCAACAGATGTACCATTCCCACCTTAACAAATTTGTTACAGCATAATTCTGAAAGCAAAATATCATAAATGTTAAAATAATTAATAAAGAAAAATGAAATACGTCATACGCGTAAACACACACGTGCTTACTATTGGTCGTTAAATGTTTGAAGCAGTCCAATAACGTCCTCAGCTTCAAATGTGGCGTATAACCGATACTGACAAACGTTTTCTCCAAAGTACTAGTGATACCATCCTTTACAAGTGTTTGCAAAGAAAAAGCTACCGAAAAAAATAATAGCTTTATCATCCTCAAATACATAAGCGAATTGTCCGATACACCAAAGAAAACTGTTGCTTACAATTTTTAGCAAGAGTTTTGATGATCAACAACAACGGCAATAACGTCTTGCTGTTATTATAATACTGTTTCAACAGCGCGTGGAACACTTTTATGGAGTTGAGCAGTTTCATTTTTGACACAAACTTCTGGTCCCTCTGAGCCACCTAAAAGAATCGCAAAATAATTTCAACAACTCATATTTCTCAAAATATTATAAACATTTTTAAAAATTACGTGCTTATTTTTATTTTAAGATCTTATTATTTCATAATTTAAGGATTTTAATGTAATTTCAAAATAAAACCAATATTAAAGTATAATGCATAAAATTACAATATAAAGTTAAAAATAGTTGAAATAAATCTTATACGCCAGAAAAATTGGAATTGAAAAAATACTGTCGTAGACATACGCAGTGCGATCGATAAAAGTTCTGCTGTGCAGGTATATAACGTATCAAGAGTATTTTCTTCTATTCATGCACAGGTAGCGAGCCAAACAAAATAATTGTTCCTAATTGCAAAATAAAATTTTAAAAAAAGTTCATTACAATGCGTCTTTAAACATCACCTGTCCCAAAATCCAGAGGATGTCTTGAGTGAGCACTTCGCTCGTGATAGTATCTGCGTGTTGCAGATTTATTAAAAGTTTAACTAGGACTTGCGTGATACCTAAGTTGATGAGTTGAATGACCGCCATTCGGCTACTGGTTCCTATTAAAGAATAAGCTTTCTATTAAAGAATACTTTCACAATCTCGAAAAAATTCCGAATAAACTATACCCTCGAAGAATAAACGCTATCAAATCTGCGAATTCGACAAAATTCGCACATTCTCGGTAAAACATGTTTCTCTATGATAAACAATTGTCAATTACTTGTGGCACTTCTATTCTTGCTCCCCCTCTCCTTGGATTTGCCTTTGGTTACTCGAGGCGATATACATTCGTGCAATATGCTGGTGACACTGCAGTTAGCAACGTGGTCCTTGCAATTCTAAAAGGAAATTTCGAGGATGAATCTCAATCGTTTCTCAATTTTCTGCATCTTTTTTCTTCCTTTTCCGTCGATACAGCGTAACAGGCATAAAAATGGCTACGATATAACAGCAAAAAGTAATTATAAAGAATCGCGTGGGTAATATACGAGTAATAATTGTTTTACGTGAACGTTCCGACACTCGTCGGGACCCGGAACAGATGGATATCCAGATTTACGGGTATCAGTTTCGCGACTTTCCCGAGCGTGTAGACAATGCAGGATGCGTGTTGCGTGACACGCGGACGCGGTATTTCGCAGATAGTATACTAATTACCACGATTACTCAACTCTTGGCTCTATGTCGTGTCAATAATGCAGCCCGCCGAATAATTGTAAACCCACATATAATTATCTCCCTCTCTCGCACATACGTGTATCGATCCCGGTTGCTGTTAACACGCGAAACTATCGTAGCTTATCCGAAACGTGTAGCGCCGATAAGACGCTACAAGTTACGATTAACAGGAGCGAAGGGAAGATAACGCGATGAAGACCAAAAGATTAAGTATTTTAATTAAAAATTATTCACCTCCAGAGTCATAATGAACGATTCCATCGCCCCGGAATTCTTGCGCCAGAGCTTTTCTAACGTGCGCTCGCGTATCCGCCGGTCTGGAATACATATGTAAAGTCATAAACCGTTTTATCCTCTGTTTTTGCTTAAATCAGATTCGTAAATCACAATTTATTCGTGGCGCCAGATGCATTAATGTCTTGCCAGTGCTAGCTAAGTTTTAACACATGTACGTTCAAAGGTACGTTCTGTTCTTTGAAAAATCAAGAATACCGCGTACACTGGCACGATACGCTCTTACGTCAAAGTTGACGCAGTGCCAATTAGGATCAATGTTAAACTCCTTTGTGATTACAAATATCATCGATATGTTTGCAGTGCACGTGAGGAATATAAATTACGTACGAGTTTTCGCTTCTGTCGTCGTGATAACGGATATAACTGCAGTGTGACGTGAAACGTGACCTACAGCGAAGATTTAGTAACGTCTAAAGTCTAAATGTATCCGACTATGTCGCAAAATTTCATATGATATTCGCCGCAATCGCGAACCGAAGCGCGAACAACTCAACCGTGCGATGCAGCAAATTATATCCGCGATTCGCGGGAACACCGACCAGGAAGATTGCCAGGCCAGGCCCTTATCAAATCGGCACACGAGCGCGACCAGCACCAGAGTGTGTATATCGTTCGGAGTCATAGTTTTCTGGATGCCGGCCAAACGCCAACGGGTCTGTCGGCTGAGTCGGCTCTGTCGTCAGTGTTACCGAAAGTGATTACGCAATCAGCTAACAGGCGGTTGGCGGTTCTTCTATTCTAAAATAACGCACGGTAGCGATCGACTGCCGTTTGCACACCTGTTCGCCAACTGTGTCCGAACCCGAACTGTCCAAAGGTCCGGGACGGATTGACAAATTAATATATTTGACAATCATACGCGACCAAATACGGTACCAAAACAGTATTTCTGCAATAATTACAGAATAGATAATAAATATCGAACAAAGTTGATAATATCAATAATATGCTTAAATAAAAACTTTAAAAACTTGAAATTATTTATAAAAATTGTTTATACGTAAATCTATCGCGAAAGGATATCGAAAATAGAAATTAGAAATATCGCTTGGGCAAACAACCGCGTAAAACTGTTGGCTTATTTGAAAATGACCCGAATTTACATCGCACATATTTGACATGCCTACCTCAGCCGCTGGCCGAGACTGCCGAGAGTTCTATGACCCAAAACGCATTTTTCCAAAATAAAGGCTTAACGTTCCCGCTGAAAATTTCGTGTGGCTTATGTACGTTTTATCAAATTTCATACTAACTGCACGATGCAAATGCAATAATAACAATGCGACGGCGCAGAACGTGACGAAGGATTTCCCTGGCCATCCATTGCGCGGGGGAATCATCACATGAGAATGATAAATCGCGCAAGTTTCATCGTGATTTCGTGCTCGCCGAGAGTAATAATATACCGGCACGAAGTTCTCCCTGGAGTGTCCAACCTACCCTCCCCGATTCGTTTAGAACTTTATTGCCCCGCGCGATCGCAGTTCGCGCGCAAATCGCAATATCGTACGCCTATCGTACGAGACCATTAATGGAGATTGGAGACGACACGCGATACGAAACACTAATGAGAAGGGAGATTGCCTCGGCGCGGCGTCGCTAATTCGCGATAAGATCGAAACAAAGAGATAAAAGTATATAAAACGGGTAGCTCTTATGTCATCAGAATAAAAATTCTGCGAAACGTTTAAGCCCGGTCCCTATATAATTCGCAGGTCGCGAAACGCAAGACACACGCACAGTCTATACCATGTCAATCTAACATCTAACCTCTCTCATCTCTCTGTGTATAGAAGTTATATTGACATGTAGACTGTGCGTGTATCTTGCGTTTCGCGAACTGCTAATTACGTAGACCGGGCTTTATTCGGGAACCGTGCAAACAATCGAGAGAAATAACTCGTCATCGCCCGGTAAATGCCGGTGAGAAAAGGTTAAATTGGCACAAGTCTGGCATATCTTTTGAAATACAAAGTCTGTCGCGGCAAGACGAGGGGATTCCGGTGGAGGTTGCGTACCTGATGAGGTGACACGCGCGTGAATCTTGGCCGCGATCGCCCTGAGCGCGTCGCCCGCTTCCTGCGGTTTAGCCGCGTAATTTCGGAGCTTCTCCAACAGCGCATCGTTCACAACCTCTTCCGCGCCTTTATTACCCGCTGACATCAGTGGCATCACGCTAAACAACGCATCGCAAAAAAAAAAACAACGAAATATCATTTAGGGCCAAAGCACATATGACAGTCGTAGTCGTGGACGTAAGTAACGCACAAGCTTTGGCGTATCCTGATCTGTCAGGTCGGGGACTACGACCGTCGTATATCGCTACGCCATGTTATGTGCTTTGACCCTTACTCTCCTAGAGGGACCGTTCGATGCGCATCGATATCGATAGCGCGGAAATCGCAAAAAGCCATTCTTGATCTCGGGTATATAGGATGCAGCTACGGCTGACAGCAAGTGAACACGTCAAAACGATAGCGCACGATGTCGCTAGCCGCTAGGTGCAAAAGCGTACAGTAAATACAGTTCATGGTGGGAGGAAAAAATATATGTTCTTGCACATTTTTGATGCAATAAAACCAATGAGCATCCCTCTATCGAGCACACTGCAATGGAGCACACCTTGTTTTCCTTCCACCATACATACAATCGAACTGAGAGCTCTGCCTTTCTGCCTACGATGACAAGTGACACGATGAAGGATTACAAAGGCTGCAAGCTAACGTTTCACATTGCCTTACGGCACCTGAAAAAGATGATTGACGATTATTTTCCCGTGGGTATGTACGCAAGAAGTGACTTCGCGATTTTCGCCTCTCTCTCCCTCCCTTTATATTTCTTATCACTTTTTATCAGTACACTAATTCGTTTTAGGATACCCGTGACAGATGCAAAAGCGATAGCTTTTCGTCACGATGGGACGGACAATGGGGTGCATCGCGCGACCGTCGACAATGCCTCGTCGTGTATTAATGAATCTTCGTTGGCTTTCGGCCAGCGCAGATTCGGAAGAACTGTTAATCACGATCCGCAATCAGCTGGGTCGTGGTTAGTCGATGTCGCGGGGATTAAAGTCAACCATCGGAAAATCGACGCTCGTCGGAGCCAAGGTTAATTAGCGCGACCAGGTAAAACACGACGCTCTCTAAAATAAGCGCCGCCACGCGCGATCGTCCTCGCGCGAGCCGCGATTCCGGGAAGGACGGCCAGAAAGGAACTCATTATCGAATAATTAAGCGTCCAACTGCGCACTAACCAGAAACGATGTCATATTAAAAGATATGACACGTTCTATTTGGCCACGTTTTGAGAAAAATCAGAAACGTTGAGAATATCAGAACCGCATATCTTGAAATTATTTTGATTTTGGCTCCACTTCGGAACTTAAATCTAATTTTCTCACGTTTGAATCCTAAGCTAGGTAAAATATTTGCGAAGCAACAAAAAGCGGATGACGGCATGCGGAATATTTGACACGGAGCTATTTTAACTCTTCAAGCAGGCAGACACAAAAATAAGAACAAAAAGACTATAAACGTTTTTAGTGATAAGATATTTATTGATAGCTCGCAGATTACAGAGTGTAACGTGTCTTCTGCAACGTGTGCAGCGTGCGGTTCGAAAGTTTCGGAACATCCTCGAAGGGTTAAAGGAATGCGTGAGTTATTGCATTAAGCGTTGCATCGGTGCGCTAACGAGAGAAGCTACGATGATCGAACGAGTCCATAGGATATACGGTGTAACAATCGCAGAATTTCCTCGACTTTGGCTTATTAAGCAGCATAATTAATGAACGTCACACGCTCCTCCGACATCTTCGGAACGACAATTAATGTACTTGCACGCTTCGCGACCGGTAACGCCGCACGTTTAATTGCTAGGTACGTAAAAGCTAATTCAAGCGCATAACGAATCGCGATGTCAATGATACATACACATCGGCTCGATGCAGTCTCGATAAAAAGAGAGAGAAAAAAGAAGAAATGTCGAACGAGATAAATTCAGCGCGCACACGCGAGTATACGTGCGAGGTCAGATTATCTTTCGTCCGGATTTATTACAGATTTGCACGAAATTTAAGTTGCAAAGCCGTTTAAGGTACTCGAACTATTAAGAAAGCGTAATTGTGTACGCTTTATAATTATAATAAATAGATTCGTGCATTGCCAGTGTCAATTAAAGCTTCGCGAAACGAGTCTATTATTCGGTGACTATCGTCGATATATCGGGGAGAAAAATAACAAAAAATCTTCGGCCTCGTATAAATATAGCGATCGTCAGAGAAGCATATCGAAATAATATACCGCGCATACTGAGCGCATACCGGGCGCGTACGCGACAATCGTCGAGACGTGAACCGGAAATCGCGAACGGAGATGGCGATTGGCGAGCACGCACGTACACACATACACACGGAAACACGGATTCAGTCTTCTAGGCTCTTTACTCTTCCTGCTGCCCCTGCTGGACGTCGACCGGTTGCATCGTCGCCATCGGTCGCCGATTTTCCTTGTCGCGTCTCGCCGGGGCACCTTTCATATTTCTTCCTCTCTCTATTCTCGTCTGTATCAGAAGCTGAATTTCGCGATAGGACTCTCGAGAATAATAAAATTTTTCGCGACTTTTCCAGAGTGACGGAACGTCCGTTGTGAATCGTTTTTCTCTCTCGACGCGAGATCTTGGCGAGCGCGAATCTCTCCCTGCGCGAAATTCGCGAAGCGATCCTCGCGCTTCGCCACTCCGCGGCGGTTTGACGTTTCTGCCTGCCAAAACTATGTTTAAATGCATAACGCGCGCGCACAGACACACGCGCGGGGCGCGCGTCTATTTTTAGCGACCGGCCGCTTCCCGAAAATTGCGCCCCCTTTCTCTCATCCCATCCCAGCGATAACACCCTCGCGTCCTCCAGCACCTTGGCGTCATCGACCGATGCGCCGCAAGACCGCGATGCACCGCCAAAAAGTCTCGACGCTACGCGAGACTTTTACGAGAGTGTCAACTCTTTTTCCCTCTTTCATGTGGATTTCAAAGCGACGCAATTTATTAAACAAAGAAAGAACATGCTTGCATTTTTTGCAACGAGATGAGATTTTTTTTTTTTTTTTATTTATATAGGTATCTGTCTAACATTTCTCACGTCGAAGCTGATTCTTGGAACGTGAGGGGAAAATGGATGCGGGTATTTCCGAAATGAAATGATTTTCGAAATAGAGAACCTGGCAGAGCGAAACATCTGGGACTTTTGAAATCTTTCTCTCCGCATCTCTCGCAGCGTGAAGATCTAGCGCGAGATATCTCGGGAAAATAATTGCTGTTTATTTACCGAGCGCCTTCAAAGATCGCGGAATCGCGTTCGGTTTGCCAAAACGAAAAATACTTCCGCGACTTCACCAGTCTTCCAAAACCTTCATCGGTTCCGCTAGAATGCGAAAGGACGTTGAAATGAGTTACAGCGAGCAGGTGAACACGTTGCAAAATTTCATCTGGTTGTATGTTATATATGGCGATGAAATAACGATGGAAATTTTCCAAAACATGCGCGAACTGCTTGGGGCAGATTTGCTTGATAAACTTTTTTGGAACGAGCAAAAGCGATGAAGAAACCAGTTATAAGTAGACCGCCTCATTTCGGTAACGAGATTAGCATAAAAAATGAGCCCCAGTATACCCAGTACCGCTATCCGCGGATCTTCGTTGTCAAACACAGGACAATTTATAGCGAATATAATCTGCCTAGCCTAGCGTTGTTCTTAGCTTAGACCTAGCTTCTTGATTTTTAAACATAAATTCAACAAGAGATCAGAGAATCGGTCTGCAACCAAAAATTTCTCTGCAAAATTGCGTGCAATTGTTCGGTGCAATTAGGACGCCACGCCGGAAAGAAAACTTGAATTGTTTCTTTAATTACGTAAAATCAACGAGGAAGTGCCGTCAACGGTGTGACATTCGCGTGCGGCTGTCACGTTGGCGCATGTTTATTCACGTGCGGCACGTTCGCCGGCATGAAGACGTTGATGAAGCTGCACACGAAACGATACATAGTGCGTCGTTAACGGAACGGATGCGACACGATTTGTGGAGTTTACCAATTAAACGAGCCGGCACGAGAACAAAATCGAGTTAAGAATCGAGCTGAGGAAAGGAGGCGCTGAGAAAAGCAGCTATAGTCGAGCGGGGAATACAGATTGTGGCCCATGCCTGAGTCGTTCTTGAAGGCTTCTTCTCCCACGAGGACAACGTCGTAATCGACGATCACCTGGCCAACACTGACGTTATGCGACCTCGGGGTCGAACGACGACTGGTATACGAGTGCTGAACGGAATCGGCGAACCAGGACGAATTAGATCGACTCGGGTGTACGAGCCTCACTTGTTGATGAATGCAAATGCAAATCCAGCGGATTGATTAGCGGACGTGCGAAGTTCCACGAGCGCGGTCGACCTCTCACGAGGTTTCCTCTATTGATTGCCGAAAGGGCTTAAAGGGCGCTTCGGTTCAAATTCCGGTCCACGCTCTCGCGTTAAACTAATCTAATTTATCCTTCGAAAGCAAGCTTCCGCGAATTCGATCGAAAACGCGAGGATCTTGTTAATCTTGAATTAATTTCACATGCTATAATTACGCTTCTGCTGGTCGTGATATTAATAACCCGCTTCATGCTGTGAGTGAGGTATAATCGTTACGATTATTGTCCATCTTATATGGAGAAAAAGAGAGTTAAGTGTTGCATGTAAATCACCATGTAAATTACAGTCCCTCGAAGCGAAGCGATCGCTTGCAGATTCCTTGCTCGTAATGTGATTAACTTTACTCATTGTCAGTGACAATGAGGAAACTTACAAAATCATTAATAAACTAGACGCATCATTGTATTGCATTGCATTGCATTATTCAGGTATAAAACATTTTTTAACTCGCGAGAAGTAAAGATAAAATAAGATTGAAGTTTTCAATTTTATATGAAACGTAACGTTTGGTCACGATATAATCTGACATTGATTGTGACAAATGACATGAATTATTATCGTTGAGGAGTTAACAATTTTTAAATATTTACAAAAAAAATTATCAGCATCAGTGCAAAGAATAAAAAATCGTAGATACATTTTCGAGGGCAAAATATCGTAAAACTTAATTTTTGCGACAGATAAAAAATTATATTCATGAATGTGTCACATTTAAGTCATCACATGAAACCATCAAAGAAGAAGAAGAAACATTCAATTCAATTAATCGCATGTTTATTTAGTATTCATTATTCATTTTTTTTATCGACAGCCATTTATCATGACAATCAGATTGCACCATTGCTAAATTTTCACCTGTTCTCCCCGGGACTCCTAACATTATCAGCAATTCACATCGAGACGACCGTATGCATCGACAAAATTGCATCTTAACGTCATTCAGTGAGCATATTATACATTTATCTGATCAATGATTGGCATAAACATCGAATTATAACGTCGCTAAATTTCAACCGCCAAATCGCCATCAAGGTGACCGTTGTTCGACGACAATACACCCACGTGCGACTCGAATGTCGCGTTTCCGTTCGCTAATAACTGTCAGATCGACAGCATGGCGCGAGGCCAATAAAAAGGACGCTGCATAGAACGCAGATCGACGAGACATTAGAAATGCAAATTCGACTTGGTCCGCAAGACGGACACCTGGTCCGGCCACGCCTCTTATTCATGACCTAAGCGCAAGATCGTAACCGGTTCACGCGCGACCGTGCTTTTCAACGTTCAAACCCACCCGGAGTACTCACGCTATCCGGTACTCCATTCGCGCGCACATCGACTTCTCCTTCGTCGTCCTTCGCAAATCATGCGGGAAGGACGTTTAGAATTACATGGCGATCAATACGCCGCGGACTTTATTGACCGTTGCAATCTCGCGCGATCCATTCTCTTGCGAAACTTTACGTTTACGAGTTTGGCATTTTTTACCATGCCGATCGCGCGCATAGAGGTTTCCTACGATAGGACGAGCGCGTAGAATAGCTGTCGCAAAGAATGTCTCATCGCAGCTCCAGCTCCAAGTACGTCAACGTTCTGATTGCGATCTCTTGAGATATTTCCTTCTCGAAAAAATCGAGAATCGAAAGGCGGAAACAGATACATATGAAAATATCCTTAAATCTCTTCTATATTGCAGCACATATATATATTAATCGTTGAAAGAACCAGATAATAACAAGTTCATAAGTTTACGATCAAGGATATCGGCAAATGTCGACGATTTAGTTCGACTGTTGGGAGAATGCCATGGTTTCGATCATCCCCGTAGCCGATACTTGATTCTGAGACCGATATCGAGGCCGCTTCTCGACGGCTCTCGCTGTGAATCGCGCTACGAGTTCCGCATTAAAAAAAAAAGAGACGAAGAAAGGATAGTAGTACGCCGTATTTCACGTGCGTTGTTCGGGCGATCGGGAGAGGAGACGACACAACGAGTAAACGTTCGTAGGAGCAAAAAAAAGCCGCGGATGATATTCAACGGGGTGGGGCTTTACTCTCCAGGCCGGGAATATATAAATCGCAGGCAGGGCTGAAATTCAAGTTAGTGTGGATACGATCTGAGACTATCGGCAACCTGCGGGGACAAACGATGCGGGTGAGTCGGCCGGTGATTCATTGCTCATGGAACTGCTGTCATTGTTACGCTGTTCGTTTGCATGTTGCCCATCTAGAGCGACGCCAACTTGACATTAAAATGATAGAGAATTCCATGTTTCTACCCATTTTCTCTAAAGCAACGAACACACACACGGCAAACTGACAATCTTAAATTGCCGTGTGTGTGTTCCTGCTTTAAAATATAATTATTTCATTAAAGATTTTTTAATTAATTGTAATCGAAAAATTATCGTGAAAATTGCTTATTCGCGTTTACAGATAAAATACAAAGATCGAAACAGCGCGAGATGTATTAATAGAAAATTGTTATCATACGTACCGCGCTGACGTCATGATGTTTTCGTGGAAAGTAATTTCATTTTGTTTGCAACTCGGTGATCATTCGCGTGCAACGCACGACGGGCATTGCCGCAGACATTATTTTAAAAAGTTGTTGCGCTGCACATATTCCTCGTCGAGTTTTTCGAGAAACGATAAACAGGAGCATATCCTGATATATCCTGATAATAATCATTGAGAAAACTATAAATATAGAAGCACCTGTATATTTGATGTTCGTTGCGCTCTTCTATTTAAAGATAAAATCCAAATTGCTATGTAAACGACATGTCTCTCAATCTTAAACCTTTTTGCAGGGTTTATCGTTCGCGATTTTCTTCGCGGTGGTGGTTGGAACGGCAGTATCAAAACCATTATGGTCGACTTTAGCCGGCACCAACCATCTGTATTCCACGCCCGGAATCGGCGCACAGCCGCAATATCTCGCCGCGTATCAAAATACGCATTCTCCTTATTACGTTTACAATGTATCGCAGACATCGTAAAATATTCGACAGCTACGCATGGACATCACCTGTAATGTTATGCATCTTTTTAGGTTTATTCGAATGTGGGAGGCATACCGAACGCTCTTCACGTTAGCGGCAACCAGAACGTCCCTGTTTATAGCTTCTACTATGGAACGCCGATTTACGATATCCGGATTCCACTAAATCCGGTAATTGTGTCATTTTAAAAGAGCTTCTCGAGCTGTACGTCGTACGAATGGATGTAACAATTTATATTGTTCCAGGTTTATCCCGTGCTGACACCATCGCATCCAGGAATTCCTCCGGTACTCCCGCCGACATCGACAGAACAATCTTTCGACGAAGACGATTACGACGGTATCGAGAAGTTAGATACGAAAGTCGAACCGGACGCAGAGACAAAAAAACCGGAACATAGCGAACAGGATGACGATTCCATAACTGTGGAAGCAATATGAGCTAATTTTCCTCGTTACGTGCACAATATACCATACAGACGTGGAAAGTTAATTATAGTACGATAAACGTTCGCTTCTTTAGTGTTAGTTTTATATTTATATTATGTTACATTATATCCAAAATGCGTTAAACGATTCTTTTTGATAAAATTTTTATTAAAAGAGAAGAATAATGCACCGTTACATTTCGTACGTGGAGAATAAGGTATGATATTTGTAATAAAAATTAAGATTTTGATATGTTCCACTTTATTTATCTTCCCCATTCCGAGACGCCGTTTGAAAACTGGTTAAAGTGATTTGTAAATTTATTAACAGACATCGATTTTTCATCGCGCGTAGTATCGGGAAAGCTATTTATTAAATCGACAGAATTCGACTGATTTGATATCCTCACAAAGAACAGGATAACGACTGAGTAACGTCGATAAATCGATCGTTGTTACAAAAAAAAAACGTCTAGGTCGCTAACCCCGAGAATCCGAGATAAAACGGGGTCAAAGATGATGAGAAGTCTTCGAGTCCATCAGTGCATCGATTTCCTTGGAGCGCGCTCGACATCGACATCGCGAAAATGATTGTTCGCCACGGAACGTTATGGACGATCGCGGTGCTGGTTCTTCTCGCGAGCGTATCATTTTCGGAATCTGTAAAACTACGAAAACCGCGAAAGAGGACCACGACGAGAACTCCGTATCAACAATCCAGGATTGGACCGGTGATCATAAGAGTGATGCACAAGTATACTGACGATGGTCCCGCGCGTGGTGTATCGGGCGGTTGCACTAACGGCAATTGTAAAAATGCGCACGATAAATTCAATCTCGATGTTAACGAGGCGATATCTGAGAAAGACAATTTCCTCTCGGACGAGGAATCGTTGCGTTACGTCGTACATCCGGAGAAATACGAACATTTCGTATTGAGAAAGAATACAGGACACGCGAACAGATACAAAAGGGACTCTGCATTTTCGGAATTGCATTCATCGGATGCAGGCGATCATACGATGATCGATCGCGGTGGCGGCGGCGGCGACGCGAGTAACGTATCGCGGAATGAGAATAAAGGGAATTTCACGAGAGTTCCGCTATACAGGATTAAATATAGGAGGGATCTTTCGAGATCTTCGAGCGAAGCGGACAGAACGATAAGAAACCTCACTCCTGACTATTCTTCGCGAAGAAACGACAGTGATTATTACGCGCAGCGGAAAGCTGTCATGGAAAGATATTATGCTCGGCAGCGTGAGATAAACGCGCGATACGCTAATCGGACGAACGTTATTGTTCCACGATTGGAACACAACGACGTGTCGCAGCATCGTCCGGCGACGAGCAACGCTACCCTGTTCAATCTCGGGCGTGTATATTCTAGTAAAGACTCGACGAGGGATAGCACGACTTTTCGTCATCCGTCCACAAAGATTGATCCGATATACAGTAATGAATCGCGGTACAACAAGATACCGACCGAACTAGACGGTCGACGAAACGTTGCCCCGGAAGTCGACCTCGGTTTCAAGTCCGATGCGGATTTATCTGAAACGAGAAGTAGCGATAACATTGAAAGAAATGCGCTGGATGATTTCGTCACACCCACTCCATGCACAAATCTGTCCTCATCTGGCACTTTCGCGCCGAAAACGCGATCCAAACACGCTAAAAATTGCACCCGTGAGACGGAGCAGAACTGCGAAGCAGATAACGTGCGTTGATAAGACTAAAATATTACTTTTGTATGAATTTCTAACGTCTCAATTGCAACACTTTTTTCTACGTTACTTAAACACAATAATATATTATGCCTCGTGTTACGGACTATGATTTTGTTTCATTTTCTAGGACAACACCGAAGGCAACCTACGATGGGGAAGATGCGAAGGAAAGATCGTATATCAACACAACCTGCTTCTAGGATTAACGGGTCCCTCGAATCTTGACGCTCTGTTCGAAGTAATTATTCAGGGTCCCGTCTGCATCACTTGCGTACAGGCGTTGCGATATAACGAAACTAGAGCGACGGTCTCGTTAGATTCTGGAGGACGTGGGCACGAATACGCGAAACTCAGGCTACAGGGTTACGAGAACGAAGGATTTTCCTACATAATAAAGGTCTGGGGCGTTAAAAAGATTGGTCAGGTTTGCGATAACGTAGACTAATCGAGGTACAAGTAACGTATGAAAATAAATGAGCCGAATAACATTACGTCACGCATGCGTATAAAACATTTTTTATATAAAAAATTAATATAAGTAATGTTTTTTTATAAATATGTTTGTTTAGTTTCGTAAAGCGAGTAATCTTGAGGTACAAAACAAGCGCTAACATACACGTAAAATACATCACAAAAAGTTCAATATTCTCTCCGTGAAAGATATCTACGGAAATTATGTAAAAATAATCGGAGTCTTGTTCTTCTGGTTCAATATTAGTATAGAACATAGCATTAATGTAGCTAGAACTCTTCAACATTTATCGAACATCTGCACCGTCATGTAGATTGGACATTATATACTCAAGCACGTGCAGTCAAAGTTCAATATAATGGCGTGACCAACGTACTAAATGCCAATTGATTGCACAGCCGCGCCAACGCTCCAACGAGCATTGATTATTCTTCAACGTGTAATAACGAAAGTCTTTATCTTCTTTAAAAAAATAATAAAATAAAATAAAAATTAAAGAAATAGAAGAAAAAACAAAAAAATTTGATACATTTTATCGACATATCTATTCGTGCTTATAATATGCTCATAAAAAAATTCGTAAAGCTTCCCTCTTCACCTATTTATCACTATTATTTCGAAATACTTTCACAACGCTCAAGATCTCTTCGGTATAGAGGTCGGAAGAGGTGGCGGCGGGACATCCGGTATTTTTTCTCTATCGTTCTTCGTGGAGGCTGTTTTCTCGTCGTGGAAGCTCGGTAACAGGTGGCCGGAATCGGCGTTCCTCGGCGTGGTAGCCGGAATCGGTTCCAGGGACTCGTAAGGCTGGTAATCGATGTAGTAAGTGCCAGGCACGAGATGCGGATTGAAGCCATTGTACGTGTAGATGTACGGTTCGTAGTAGAAGGAATGATAGTTCGGGTAGAAGCTCAACGGCACCTGCTCCTTCTTCTTCGCCGAATCCCTCGTATCGCCGTTCTTCGGATCGTTCTCCTTTGCGTGATCGGTGGCCGCGTCTTCGCGGTCCTTCGCGACACCGAAGCTCGTCGACTCGGCTAGACGCGACGTTGAAGAAGAGGCCTGCGTTTGATCATTCCCGGCTACGGCCGCCTTACCATCGGCGGCGAGCAGCGGATAATGGACCACTTCCGGCCCGGCAAAATGAGGCGATATCTGCGTGTAATAGAACGGCGGCACGTATCCGACGGCGGTTCGATGGATGATCGGTTGTATCACAGGGAACGCTCGCGACGGCGACAGATTCTGATTGCTCGTGATCACGGCGTTGTACACCTTTGGTACCTTGAGGAGACCCGGCGCGGCAAACGCGACAGTAGTCAACACGCACAAGATCAGCAGCTTCATCTAGAAAAAATGCTCCCATTAGTCCTAGTAAATTTACTTTAACATCTTCACTGAGCCCGCAATAAGAATTTCAACTCACGTATAAAAAAATAGCCGCAGGATTTTTACATGATGAATATATTTTATGCAACTTATATAAGTTAATTTATAGCGTGTAGGTATTGTTCTTTCTAATAATGGTCTAGAAATGATCTAGAATGTGCGAAATGGTGGACAGTATCGAGAGAAGATGGGAGTGTTTCCGTGGAAGTATAGTTGACACCATTATTATTGTTTCTGGAAAAGTAACCGACACCGGTGCGTGGCGCAAGTGCCTCGCGTGTGAGCGCACAAAACGCTGCATACAAACGATCCAAGAGACACGTGCACGGAATGTTACCCCGGCCGTGCTCATAGGCGTGTACTCGAGATTGAATTATCGCATCTGAATTCCTATCGTGTTTGAAGTTCAAGCTCCCAGAGTGACATAGCTGGCGAAGCGTTACAAAGCCGTGGAGCGAAACAATATTATGCCGAGCGTTAATCATAATCTTTCTTGCATCACATCCTGTTATCGCAATAATATAAAATTTTTAGTAAAAAATATAAAAGATTATTTGTGTAGACAAAACTAAGATAAGGAACCGAAACACCTTGACCTTTCTTCCTCTTCATTACGAGGAAAATATTTTGCGAGACATCCATGCAGATTTATATTCTACTATATCGAAGGTACATATATATGTATATTGGACTAACGTTATCGAGAATACTCTTTAGCCGCCACGTAAAGTCAACAGGAAATAGCTATCGAAGCGGAAAGGGTTGAAAGGTATGACTAAAGCCTGTCGGTTTCACGACACGGCGAGCCTGTCAGCGAATAAGCGAAATCGCAGGAGACGCATGACATTGCACCGGTGAATCACCTCATCAGCATTCGCGGCCTCACGGCGTCATTTGCACATATCACTTCCTACCTCCGATAGGCCCCACGGTCACGTTCACCTTGTCGAATCGGCTCGTCTTCGGTCCTATCGGAGTCACGGTTAACGGGGCGATGCGGATTACCCGCTTCGTGGTACTCACCTTTTCGCGTTGCGCTTATCAGCTTCTCTCTCCTACGCGTTTCCTGTACGGCGGGGAATCCGCGAGAAGCTGACACCACAAGTAGCAAGAGCGCTGCATGGGCCCGTAGTATATATGGCCCATGGGGTCCCAGGGTTCAAGTCCCACCTCCCCCACTACGGGCGACTCTCGGCGAAAGTACTCTCCGATCGCTACTATAATGTCCAACTTCGGACCAGCCTATATCACAGCCGGTAGAACTGTAGAAGGACAGCCGTTTGCGATACGCCTCTTTCGCCGATGCGATCGAGTGCAGCGTACGCGCGAAGGCTTGCCCGCGGAGAACATGCACGTCTTCAAGGAAGTCGCTTCTGAAATTCACCTACACGGATGATTTAATGTTCAGATAGCAGACACGCCATTCTTACATAATTGTGTGAAACGCACGATTATATTTAATATAAATACCTTTAATCCAGACCCTTTCGCTACGCCCGAGGCTACGCCCGATTATGAAGAAAAGATGAGACAGAGAACTTTAATTGATCTATATTTTTGATTGTGTCAAATTTGCGAGGTTTCTTGACCATTATTATCGCTGGTACGCGTTATTATCACTATAATATTAGTACGATCAAGTAGACGATTAAAAAATAAAAACTCTATATTTTAATATCTATACAGTCGATTATTTCTGACATAATAATGAATGCTGAGTTTTATTTTCCCGAGCTGTTATCTGCGAGGTATATTCAATCAGAAGACAAAGTGGCACGTACTAATCATCCCCGACTTTCCAGCTACCAGTTACAAGTTCATAAATAACTCGGTAATAATGCATCGATTTCGTCCGTCTCTCAAAGTAGTTCACCTTGGGTACCTCAATTTGCCTTCTAATTACAGACCTTTATGATAACTGCTACGTGCACTTGAGCACTTGTCCTTGAGCGACACACACGTAAATGTATGTGACAAAAAGGTATATATACTATTTAGAAATGCACAATAACAATGTCTCCTTTTGCACAACGCGTAATGCCAATTTATTACGAAATATTATACAATAATTATCCAAGCGCGATCATTATTAACAAATTACATTTGGACGAAATTTAGTTTCTCTTGGGGAAACTTTTGAGGATATATACGTATGCGTGCGCGTGTGCGTTTAAAATAAAATTCCGCAATTTTGATTTCTCTTGTTTGATAAAAGCGTCCCGTTACGTGTTTACCGTTGTAGTTACTAACGTACGAGTGTGCGAAAAACGAGCGACGAGATGCTGGTACACTTGCGAAAGAATTTTTATATAAATCGTCGTAAAAACATCCAAAATTCCGCGTGCGTGCGTATCGCTCTCGCGCGCGACACGTGGATTCGAGAAAGAAAAGCGTCTCGTTGGAATTCATCGTGCATATAGCTTGATAAGTCAACGCGCTTGAACATCAGCATATATACCTACGTGTGGAAGCGCAGGCACGCGAGACTCTCGAGGTGCAATCATGACGCCTCGCAATTCGCATTATTCTTTGTTTGCCGAACGCGCGTCGTATCGCTTTCGTGGTACAAGCCTATGTCAATACACCTGATAACTACGACGACAAAATCAAACTTTTCAGCTCGGTTTACATTCGCAGCAATCGCAGCATCGTAACGCAAGTATTAAACGCACTGTCATTACAAATTGTAACTAGAACGCATGCACGAATATTTAAAACTACGTGAGCAACTGAAATCTCAGCCTAAATCGCCTAAAGTTCGCGATTGCTCGAGCATTCATTTTGATTGTTCTCGAGTGGCACGCAACGTTACTTATTCTATACACGCTACGTTATAAATTGTTCCAGGTACGATAATAAGATAACGTAACGTCGGCCGCATCCGCGCATCACACACACACACCTATAACAGCTAACGTGACATCCAATAAATCGCCGACCAAAAAATCGATCGACGATTTAATCTGGGTCAGATCGACTCGATCGGTATGTAACAGATTCGCCGCAGCAGCAAGATCGGGAAATTCGGAAGGAAGACGATCATCAGCAACACCAACGGCGACAGCAGCAGCAAAATGTTGGCGTACACCACCAACCACCAGATCGACAACGTTCCCAGAACCGGCTCTAGCATTATGATCCTCCGCCGGTCAAGAGGTCGAGCACACGAGCATAAAAACACGAGTGGGAGCGAGGCACTCGTGAGTGTTCCGAGCTATCCGGTTTTACGAAGGTAAAGCACTCCCCGATCATACTCGGTCTTTCATCGTCGGTACATTCCGAGGGATGCGCTGAAAGCAAAGAAAATCTTTTCAAGTATTCCGCGTCCGTTTTTTCTCTGTAATATATATATTATATATTACAAAGAAAACATTGCACCTTGAAACGTTATCTTTCATCACTACAACATCTGTGTATGATAACTCGAATGTGCAAACATTTAACATAAATTACGCAAATGATGTCGAGATGTCTTCATATTAATAAAATAGCTGTTAATTAAGACTATATATGTCAGCGTATGTTTTGTATTAAAACTATGCCAGTATATTTGTAAGGCAAATTAAAACGCGCGCGACAGCTGCACGTATTGGTAACGTTGCTGTGTTATCTAACTAAACATAGCAGAAAATGATGTGCGAGTTGTTACGTCAACGTATCACGTTTACCAATGTACACTACTCTGATTGCTAATTATGCAAGGATTTCACACACAATATCGTAATAATTGCATAACTCTAGCATGCATGGTGCTAGAAAACATCAAAAATAGTTCTGCAAGTTAAACTAAATTGTCCTAATTTTTTTTTTTAACAAGAAATACTAATCGTAAGAATCTATTGATATTTTTATGTATTTTATTTGCCCAGATTAAAAAAAGAAACGAAGCCAAAATAGATGAATTTGACAATGTGGGGAATGACGTCTTAAAAACCTGCACGTACGACGTTCGTGATAAATTTAATCGTGATATCAAGCGAATTCTTCTGAGAGTAAAAGAGATATTTCTCTCGGAGTTGCTGGCCTTTCCCTCTCTTTTCTTACTTGTTCTGTCGAAACCACGCGATCGCGTCCTTGTATCAAAGATACTAGATTTACCTCGAGACGGGATTATTGGGCAAGCTGAAGCAGTGCGAAATCGAAGAAGACAAGAAGATAAAACCATGTTGAAAGAGAAAGAGAGAGAGAGAGAGAGAGAGAGAGAGAGAGAGAGAGAGAGAGAGAAGGAAAGGAAAAGAAGGAGAGAAAAGGAGAATAGGAAAATGTTTGATGCGGAAAATTATTGCAATCTCCACGATGTACACGTAATATCGCGAGAAGCGTAGTTCGCTCGCATGCGCCAGACATATTGCATTGAGAAAAGTGAAATTTTCACAATTGCATAAGCGCTATATAATGTACTAGCATTCAATGCGACGTCATCGTGTAACGCAATCTAAGTGCGCGATGTAATGTCAATGATCAAGCGTAACAAGATAAGCGGTCTGCGTTTCGCGCCGCGCCGGTTCAGTTAATTGCGAATTACGTAATCGCGCTACCTTCTCAAACTGGAGCGTTTATCAAAGCTTGGGCAAGCACGCTCGTCGTCCATCTGATGATAGGTTTCTTCTTGATAAGCACGTAAGTGAAAAGGAAAGATGAGATGAGACTTGTGTACATCACTATATTATCTATTACTTATCTACTGTTCATTATACGATTGGATTGAGCAAAACAAAAAGAAACGATAAAACGTCCACATCGTAAATATTTTCGTGCGAAGAGTTATAAGTGAGAGTATCAACTCATAAAGTTATATCAGATACGACATACGACGTAACACTCTTCTTATATCGACTAAAGCTTACGTCAAATTACCTTTTACTCCAAGTCTATCGCGAGAATGTGTGTATCCAACGGAGATTGGACCAACATAATTTTCGTGAAAGGGATGTCGAAGCGACAGACAAACAGATCGAGGTTTACTCGCGATAATGCATGATAAACAGTAATACAGGTAGCGTTTAAATCGCAAGCAAGACGAAACAAGTAATAAACTGGACGCATTTAGAGACGAATCTAGGTGAAGACGAATCTCATTGCCAAATTAAATTTTATTCAATTCGCATCTGTTCCCGGACTTTATTGTATTTAACACGGATCTCTGAGCAGTAAATCGTTCGACGACTAGATCGGCATGCCTCAACAAGGCGCGATTGCATCCATTGCATCCTCCACCCTCCACCCTACCTTCCGCTATCCCGATAGCTTCCAAGTTCCAAGCTCCACATCGCGGCATTCGCGGCAGACCGCGTCGCATCAGGCAAGATCGCGACGCGCCCTTTATCCTCTCGCGGCGCGTGCATCCGAGGGATGCATCTGATTGTGAGATGGACGAGCGTCACGACGCGGACAGCGGACATGCGCCGCGGATACGACTCCGAAGCTTGCGAGTTGGCACGGTTGGCATACGCATGCACGCACGCACGACGCACGCACGCACGCACGCACACGCGCACTCCGTTAATTTTTTGGTCCACGATAGCTAAAACTACGCCGTTGCTCCTCGGTCGCTTAAAAAGCGGACCACGCACGAGATGAGTTCGCGCGACGCGAGCAGGCGCACGCTCGCTTTCCGTGGACTGAGAGCGCTTAAAGTTCGCGGCCGGTCTACGGCTCTACGGCGGACTTTCCCTTTCTTTCGGCTCTTTGGAGACCGGCGGCGCCGCGCCGGTGTAATACCGGGACGGGAATGACGGGATCGCGGCCGCGTTAAAGTCGCCGGATTACATATATACGTGCTGAACGCTGCGCTGCGCTGCGCTGCGCTGTGCCGCAACGTGCCGTTGCCGTGCCGCATGAGGACGCACACGCTTGTATACGTCAACCCGATGGCATTGACAAGTTTCACGCCGCGCGCTCGCGCGCCCTGTTTCCTTCGTTCTTGGTTCTTGCTCAACGAACGTGCGAACCGAACAAAGAGCGCAGCAGCCACCAGCTGGCAGGGAGTGGCTGTATAGAATGTATGGACTCGCATGTGAATACAAAGATACGTGTTCGATATCTTCGATGGGCAACGAGCGCAAAACTCAATTAAAATATGTTTTCCACTCTGTATAAAAGATTAGCTATACGGATGTGACAAATGACAAATTATCCTTTTTAGAAGGAGAGGAGCGAGAAATGGACGGGTCGAATGTTGTAAGAAGCTAAAAGTCAAGTTTCTTTTTTAGAGGCTCTGTAATTGCGGTCAAGGCTCTATGTGTCCTTCGAATCTGTGTCTATGTCAGAATCTCACGTGACAAATATCATTTCCATGACAATTTCTCGTAAAATATTAATTTCCTATGTACGTAATATTCGATCGATTCGTTGGAGATTCCAAGATTGGACAGTCGCGAGTAGTTAATTCTAGCCGATATGTTTCTCACCCCAATATATCAAAATATTAATTATTTAATAGGAAATCTTTCCGTAGCATTTCTAAAAATCATCCGTGAGAATGTCGAAATGATCTTATTTCTTCTAGCCAGTCTAGTTGTTGGCCAAGTGTCGCGAAATGCAGAAAGACTGGAAATCGTATAATACGAGTGAATTAACGATGACCCATTTGCAGCATGATTATTCCCGAGCTTACACTTTCCCCCCTTATTCATACCACGTCTACGTGCATCGCATGAAACGTATAAAAGACGGATGCGTACGTAATATATATAATACGTGTTGTATACGTATATAATTATCATTTAGTGGAATGCCAGCGATAGCATAAGCAAGACTCCACACGGTGCGGGAAAAACTCTGAGAAAAATCTCTTTTACGTGTATGTACACCTAGTAGATGTACTAAGTAATCCGGTCGATATCGCGCGTCGAAAAACGACGGATGTTTTCTAGGGGGAACCTTGCGATTGAACGTCTCGCGACAAACAATCCAAGCGATTTAATTTGGCTCCAAACCGACGACCAATCGCGCGTGCGACCGCTCGCTTTTGACGAGGGCAACGCGTCCGAGGTTCATCGTTCTCGCATAAAGATGACCTTCGGATAAGGCTTCGTTCGCTCACCGATGAAGCGCGTGATAATTGGAGCACAGAGCAGTACGCCATTGGCGATCATATCTCTTTTCCGACGTTGCACGTTGCACGATTCTGATGGCGTGCGTGCGAATAAATTTCCCCAGACGAAAATAGTCGATGCTCTCAAATCTCCGTAAGTCGTGGATTTTATCGAATTTAAGAACGCGTCACCATCGTGCTTGGGCATTTATTTCTTGATCGATGCCAATTTATTGGCTTCATAAACTTGGCTATACCACACATTTGCATTTATCAATTGGTCTCTTTTTTCCTCGAAAAAAAGTATTCCAGTATTCGTTGCGTGCCTATACTTTGTTTACAAGTTACGGAATGTAACAAAAAATAGACGCATGAGATATCGTACGTGCATTGATCTCGTTATGATATATATACCTTCTAATATTTCGGTACCATAGTAACCTGACTTTTATACCAATCGTCGGTAATAACGCGCGCGCGTGCAGTGAAATTTGTTCGTCAGATTATAGTAGTAACCTGACTTACCGACCTGATTTATCCGCCGTCGATAATGACGCGCGCTCGTTTATCGAAATATTAAAAGATATAACGATCATCATAGACACAAACACACATCGGCTCGATTTAAGGAATGCAAATTAAATATCAAATGTATTTTAAAGCTATTTTAATTTATACAGATATTATTATAGTTGTCTACTTACGTGTCTTTCTAGAAATGTAGCTGAACAAAAGAAGAAATGCAACGTACTGTAGAGTACTGTAGACATACGAATTAGCATAAGTTATTACAGGATCCAGTTACAACGCAGCCTAGATTGGATTTAACTAAATTTTTTGTGTCTATATGCAAATATTATCTCTGATTCTGATCCATGAAGATAACAAGAAGACAATTAACTGAGAAAATCTCAATATTTTAAGTTAGCTAACCTAAACTATCTATGTAAAAGGCCACGTAATCTTGAATGGCGATCAAATTATTTCTCCATAGATGTTTTTAGAACGTACAATACAATTTCGATTTTTGGTATCATAAGAAAAGAGAAAGATAGGCACAAACTAATGCGATTAGAAAAATAACGTGAATGTTTATACGACTATCCATGCAGGCTTTTTACGATCTTAATCTAGCTCTAGCCTATACACTATATTAATATGCTTTTTTTGGAGAAAATGTTAAGGTTGCGTACAGCGTGACTGTTTTTTTTACAATTTTCGTCGTTTGCAACAAGTATAAGTCGCTTGCTAATCCTGTTACTTCCATATGTGCTCTGAAGCAAGATGCAATCCCAGGAATCCCGAGAGGCTTTTCTAATCGGAATATCAACATGTAATTCGAGAACGGTTGCCGCCTTTTATCTTTATTAATCAGTCTATGTCGCGACGATTAAAAACGATTCAAATTTCACGCTTTATAAATATCTAACACACGAGAAAAAATGTACCTACTGTTCGGTAAATTAGCTTAACGACAGACAATGAAGAACTTTGTCAATTTTAATCAAATTAATAAGTTACTTTCTAAAACTAGATAAATAGGATAGAATCAATGAATAATGTAATTCTAAAATTTTTAAAAATATTAGTAAAATAAGTGAAACATGACCGTTTATGATATAAAATCAATAAGAGAGAATGTCATTTACGATCCGGACTGGATCTTGGTAGTCTAATATAATATTGTGAATATTATGTACTTTAGTATTTTCCAAACTCAGTAATTGTGCACAGATTTTTTTGTTACTCTTAAAACACAGCTAGTTGGATGTTTTCTATATGCATATAGTAAGTATGTAAAAGTAAATTAACATACTTAAATCGACAATAGATATAAATTTCAATGCTAATAGGTAGGTATCCTTATTATATTAAAACAATGGAAGGAAGTTTATTGCAAAGTATCACTGTAATCAGAATCTTCCTGGACATCGTGACCTTTACCAATTCGCCTATAAAAGTGAATTTTTTTTTTAACATCAGTAAAATAAAATATTCCAAGAATAACTGTTCTAATATTCAAATAAAATAGTAAATTTTCTCCAAGTGTGATCCTGAAAAAGAAAGTTTTAAAAAGTTATTGCGAAGAAATTGTTTCATCGTTTATGACGATTGGGGCCCTGAAAAGGGCCAGTTTTTATGTCAGAAGTAGAATCAGAAAATTATTTTTTCGCTGCTTTCGCGGTCTTGGTAGCTGCTGCTTTGGTAGTTTTTGGTTTGGGCGTCTTGGTTTTTGCAGCCGGAGCTTTGGTAGCTTTTTTGGTCTTGGACAAGCTCTTGGTCTGAGCAGCAGCCTTTTGCTTCGCCGCGGCTTCGACCTTCTTCGCCGCTGCGGTCTTGGCGGTCTTCTTCGCAGGTGCCGACTTCTTCTCAGCCGTTGTCTTTTTCGTCTCGATTGGTTTCTTCGCTACGGGCGCCTTCTTCGTAACCTTCTTTTCAGCAGCCTTCTTAGTGGTCGCGCTGGGTTTCGACGCGGCACGCTTTACCTTACTCTTTGGAGCGGGCTTGGTGGTCGAGAGCTTGAACGAGCCCGATGCACCCTTTCCCTTGGTCTGCACCACCGCACCGGACGTAACCGCTGCCCTCAGGTATCTCTTGATAAAGGGAGCGAACTTCTCGCCGTCGACTTTGTAGGTCGAGGCGATGTACTTCTTGATGGCCTGCACGGACGAGCCCTTGCGATCCTTCAGCTCCTTGATGGCGGACGTGACCATCTCCGAGGTCGGAGGATGCGTCGACTTGGGTCGCTGCGCCTTGGCTTTGGATTTCGCGGTCTTCTTCGCAGGCGGTGAACCGGCAGCTGCGTTCTCCGTAGCCGCGGCGTTACCAGATGCGTTCTTATCCTCCATTGCGATATGCGAGAGAGAGAGTCAGAGAGACGTGCAGTACTTGCAGTTGCGAACGTTCAAAGACGAAGTACAAATATAAACTTTCGTTCTAAACGCTCACAGATGACGCTTGGTCGCTTGGCATTCGCGTCCGACTCGTGAAGCGCGCTACTTGTACTGTGAGCGCGTACCATGGAGAGAGGCCCTCCCAATGTTGCAGGTAGCAAGCTGCCGGGAATGAAAGAGCGCCCGGCAATTGTTCGTTGTTTAAACAATATTTTGCACAATGAAGGTCGTGCGCTCGCCACCCGGAATCGTAGAAGCGAGTAGCTAGTTTCGTTTGGTATGCGTTTCAACCGCCCTCCGCGCGAATCGCGCCAATTTTTACGCGGTTCCGTGCGACGCGCGCCCTCGGTTCATTCGCGGGGCTCGATTCAATCCGAGAAATAAGTTAATAAACAATATAATTGTTAATGCACGACGCACTTATGCGGCTCACGGAACGTCGGGATAGCTGTGCTAACCGACCGCGAACGTTTATCCCGAGCGACGCGCCAGATTCGCGCTGAATATTCCAAGTTTCGCGGGTGGCCGAATACAAGCGTTAGTGCAACGCAAAGTGAATACGATTACAAAGTACATTTGCAGACAATTTTACGGAATAGTGTAAAATGTCATTATCGACCGGGAGGGGCACGGATATTATTAGGCTGCAATATTATATGCATAATCGTGAAATTCGTTCGAAGAATATCATATATACGCGGAGGCGGCCTCCTATAACACGCCGATTGCTCCCGTGTAGTTAAACCATATACTGTTATAACGAACTGCATGACAAGATAACGAAACGACCCGTCAAGACAAAATACCTTTCGACGAACGTTAGACGGCCGTGACATCGATAATTTTTCCGAAATTTACGAACGTACGGTGCAATACAATCTCGTAATTCACTCCCCGATCCGCGAACCCGTGCGACGTGCGACTAAAGGAACGTAAAAACCAAGCGGTAACCTAATAATATTTCCAAGCACGTAATTCTACAGACGAAGCGAATTGCTCTACATCGTGAAATCGAAATCGATAATGTACTGAAATTTCTGTTCTTTGATCTTTATACAACGATCTTTTACGTCGGATTTATGTCCGAGCGACGTTAGGGGGGCTCTTACTCGCAGCGAGCTGATTAAATCTTGTGCGCAACACAGCATTACTTGGATTAGTACTTCCAAAATAGTGTTGCAGGCATATTTTCTCATATATTTTATACTTTCGTGGAATTTACAATGAAAAATTATTCACTCTGAGTGCAAAAAATACATATATTTCTTATCTATATTTTGAAGTTCGTGATCGTATAAGAGATACTCGATGAAACTGAGAGAAGGGCAACGGTTTATATTTATTTATAAACAGTTTTAACTGTATTGTAGAATTTAGATGGAAAAATTGGTCTCAAATAAAGGTTAAGATCGCTGTATAATTCCAAGTTCTTGTATTACACAGGATAGGTAAAAACGTAATAAAGATTGCGTTCCTTCCTGTACAGTGTCTTTGTTGTGTCTTTATCTATCCTGTTTATCTGAAATGTCGCTCCTTATCTTATAATATTAACCTTCTAATTAAATCATTTCATAACTAATATATGAATATACATACGTATGTACAATTTTCCTTATTGTTACTGTATACAATTATTTAAGCTTTATGGAAATATTTATGATACCTACATAAATGTGATGTTTGACGATGTTATATGTCTGCAAATTTTCATATATATTTTGTACATACTATATTTGCCGTATTTAAATGCATGTAATATAAAGAAAAAAAATATTGATATAATCCGCAGATACACACATAGATGCGAATACCTGAGCAAATAGCAGCATCAAGAATAAAATAATATTAAAAGCTACACTTCATCATTGATTTTTGTTTTAGAGGTTAGCGTGTATGTCTAAAATAGTTACATGACCTATCCGACAACAATACTTATAATGATTGTTCGTATTTATATTAACTTGTTTACTGTTGTAAAAATTAATAACTTAGTCCGAGTTATTCATATAATAATTTTTCGAAAAATATGCATCTGAAATTACGCTTATGCTAAACAAGTACGCGTCACGTTGACCGAGATTTTATTTCGTCTATAAAGATGCTGCAATTAGATTGTCACTATTTTACCATTTGATCGATTAAAATAAGGGGGAGAACAAGTAAAATCACAATAATAATAAACATTATATCTCAATTGAAGTGTGTACAGATACTTGCTGGCAGATACGTCACATCTCACAATTTTTTAATAGGTTATGTATCAATATATTTTATTAACTTTTTTTTAATGCATTTTAGTGGAACTTTAGTGGAACAGATAAGTAGAACTTGAAGCTGAGAAAAGAACTAAAATATATTAAGATTTCGATGCCTCTTAACAATAAAAATATTTTCTGAGATAAATCTATATAGAGATTCGACGAAAATGTTTTTTTTTGTATCGTATCTATAACTAAAATATACTCTCAATCTATAGAGAGATTAAAAATATATAATCTTACGTAAAATTATCAGAAAATGCGATTTCATGTTTCGCATTTGACATTTGACATTAAATACGATATTTTTCATTTGCTTCTACTACCTAATTTTTATAATAAATTTTAATACTATTTAAGGCCTCCACAAATTGAGGATTATATAGTCGTATTTTATGTTAAAGAGATAATGTACTTATACAAGTAAACATGAACAAATATTTGATAGGACGGACTCAACGATCAATATTCGTATTGAGTATGAGAATATTAGAGAGTATTAAAATGTGTTAGTTTTATTATCATATTAAACAGCGTGATTTATCTTTGAAGTTGAAACGCGAAAATCGAATATTTAATTTTTGTTCCAAGAATATAAACAGCTACTCTCCACTACTTATTAAAATTAATAATTGTTAAAATTATCCTTATTGTTCTGATACATGCTTCATATCCCAGCGAAATCAGAATGTGACAAGTATTTGAATTGAAATCAATTATCTCTTGCATAGTGCATTTTAAGATATTTGTACCTCAGAGGTAAAGAATCTCCTTTTGTCAAAATCGAGTTAATACTTTTTCCAATGTACTAAAAGTTTAAAATTGTATAATGGCAAGTGGTAAAGGGTCATGTGTGTGTGTGTGTGTGTGTGTGTTTCTAGTTCTTAGGATACAATGTTTAGAAACAGTCACATATTGGAACTTTTTATTGAAATAATAAACTTTATAAACTCTATTTTCTCTAAGTTTATAACAATGGAGATACACTTCTTTATCTCTAAGGTACAGGTCTATATATTGATAGAGCATTTTGTTAGGATTTTCATTTTATTTAGAAAAGTAAATATAAATTACATAGTTTTTCGGTTTTTTTTCTGCATGTTCTCTTCGTGTTGATGCAGTACATTGGAAGTGATTTTCTTTAATTTGTGTAATGTATAATATTTATCATTAATTTATCGCTTTCGCTATTATAATGAAATACCAGGCAGGCAAGCAATACGTTTTTATATCCTCGCACATCAAACGTTATGCGAGGGATACTCTTTATCTTTAGAAATATGTTGCGAGGCCGGGGAGAACAGATGAACAGAGTATCTGCCGTTCGCCGTGCGCGCAGCGCGCATGCGCGTACTGCGCGTCGCAGTGTGGTTGCCCCCACCACTGGTGCACCGACCAATCGCCGTCGAGCCCACTTCTCTCCCCAATCGACTCCACTCGTGAGCTATAAAAGCGCTCGCGGAAAGCATTACCGCGCATTTTCCTACTCTACTGACAATCGTTCAGGAAGGTTGTCTCGCAGTCTCGCTCATAGATCGGAAATTGAGGGAATATGGCACGTACGAAGCAAACTGCACGCAAGTCCACCGGAGGCAAGGCTCCCCGAAAACAACTGGCAACTAAAGCGGCTCGTAAGAGCGCGCCTGCCACAGGCGGAGTGAAGAAGCCTCATCGTTACAGGCCTGGAACAGTGGCTCTTCGTGAGATTCGTCGCTATCAGAAGAGTACCGAATTGCTGATTCGTAAGCTGCCGTTCCAGCGTCTCGTGCGTGAAATCGCTCAAGACTTCAAGACGGATCTTCGCTTCCAAAGCTCGGCTGTTATGGCGTTGCAGGAGGCCAGCGAGGCTTATCTCGTTGGTCTATTCGAAGACACTAATCTCTGCGCTATTCACGCCAAGCGAGTCACCATCATGCCTAAAGATATTCAATTAGCGCGTCGTATCCGTGGAGAACGTGCTTAATTAAAGAAGAAAAAAACGGCCCTTTTTAGGGCCACTAATTTTTCATACAAAGGATCATTTTCTTTCGCTTACATGTTTCCCATATTTTACAATCAAGTTTTTTTGTAATATTTTTAAACAAATTTTGTTAACCTTTGTTAGGATATTTGCATTGATAGTTATTTTTAATGCTATACGTATAAGCAATTATGATTAAAATATTCAAATAACTTTGGTACTCTAGATCAATTGTATAAATCATGATGAAATTTCTTATTTTTTTTTTCCTTTTTACTAAAATTAACCTTAATATTTTGCAAGAAATGCCATAATGTAACGAACTCGAAGTCAGAAAATGAATCATGATTGTCACTGTTGAATTCTATTCAGTTTAATTTTTTTACTAAAGATTATATTTACTAATTATATCTCAAACAGATCTCTTAAAAGATAAATCATTCTTAAACAACTTGATTCTCTCTCTACTGAACCAACATTAATAACGTATTTAAGTCTCGCATCACATGATTGTCAGAGTAAAATTATTTATGAAAATGCAGTTTTAGCAACAGTTTTAGGAACACTTATCAAAAATTCTTATATTAAATACCAATAATTATATTTTTATATGTATAATTTTCTATATCCGATGCAACATGCAACTTTACGCGCCGCATGCCGCATATTACACGTACGGCTGCTTTATATATACGCACGTTTGTTCCTAACCTCCATAACCTCAAAAACTTTCACATATTCTTCGTCTTTTAACTATTCATTTTGTAATATTTTATTCACATTTAATGGAAGTTTTATCGATAGTTTTGTGGAAATTATATATTTATAGCAGTCTATCAATCGTAACATTACGTGTATATATTATATATATGTATACATATACCAAATAGTTGCAAGTTCAAGTATGCAAAGAATGAGACAAAAAATATATTCATATTATTTATTTACAATACACTAACATTTCTTAATACTATTAACAGCAATAAAATAATTGTTCTAGAAGATTAATCAGAGAGAATGACTTTGAAATCTTTAAATTGCACAAATGTACACTCAACTAACAATAAGAGCACAAAATATAAATAGTACTTTTTAAAATTGCATGATTTTCTTTGACGCATTATTAAATCTATTGAAATTTGTATTAATTGACATTTTTATATTGAATATTTAAGATTTAAGGTAAATGTACCAATGCCGGGACACTTAAGACCTGTCTGGAGACCTTTATTATTTTACTTTTTAAATAAGTATATCGCGATTAATCGAAGATAAAAATATAATACAAGAAAAATATTCTCATCTTTGATTCTTAAATTTTAATTCATTTTTTTGATAATTTAAGCAAGGACTAAAATAGTAAAATAATAAAAATTTCAGAATAGGTACGTGTCCAGGTATTGGTTGATACTCACGCAGTGGTAAGTGTAGTGTATTGCACATATTAGATATTTAAATATCTTTACTAACTTTAATTTTTAAAATGTTTTTATGATTGTTTTCTGTATAATTACATTTTATAATATATCAATAGAAGACTTATTTTTAAGTGCATACAAGTAAAAGTACAACGAACAGAAATTTTCCAAACGTTTGAAACATTTGTGGCCCTGAAAAGGGCCGATTTATTAGTTGGATAGTAGCCAGCGCTCTTCCCTTAACCACCGAAGCCGTACAGAGTTCTGCCTTGACGTTTCAGGGCGTATACAACGTCCATGGCAGTCACGGTCTTCCTTTTCGCGTGCTCGGTGTAGGTGACAGCATCGCGAATAACATTTTCGAGGAAGACCTTCAACACGCCACGAGTTTCTTCGTAGATCAAACCGGAGATACGCTTGACACCACCACGTCGCGCCAAACGACGGATAGCCGGTTTGGTGATACCCTGGATGTTATCGCGAAGAACCTTCCTGTGACGCTTCGCTCCTCCTTTTCCCAATCCCTTTCCTCCCTTACCGCGACCAGTCATCTTCGACTCTTATGACAACAACGAGCAGCTGACGCAAGAACAAACCAAGTGACGACGGAAACGGCCGCGGCGATCACTTTTATAGTGTAGCCAGTCAGCCTCTCCCCTCTACGTCGACATCAACCAATCAGAACGCACGTCTGGTTTCTCGAGAAATTACATACACCCTCACAAATGAAAAATATTATACACCGCTAATTGCTTTTCATCAGTTGTTCAACCGCTCAATATGCAACGTAAAGAGTAGATATAAGTATTACATATTTCTGTACCTTAGAGGTAAAGAATCGTAATAATCTCCATTATAAGAAATTTGAATAAAACGAGATTTAAGGTTTGTTATTTCTATGAAAATTCCCAATACGACTTTTTCTAAACATTTGTATCTTAAAAACTAGTAATAATGGACACAAGATGCTTCACTGTTATATAATTAAAATTCCTGTATATTGAACAAAAATATTAACTCCAATTTTGATAAAAACTGGAGACACGGACTCTTTTTTACTAAAAGATGCAGATTTATGCTTGATTTCGATGCGATTATGGAGGAAAAGTATAGATTATGAGAAGAAATATTTACTTACGTGATAATCAAATGTAATATTCAATAGCATACAAACTGAATCTGCCTCTAACAATAAGTATTATGTACAAATCTTCCCAACGTCAACGGTTGTTTTTTTAAAGGGCTATTCAGCGTCAGCCGATGTTCTGCAAAAATGTTACTTAACAAGAAAATGTCGTGAATTCGAAAATTCTGATTTCTTAAAACTTTACGAACATGTAGGACGAGGAGAGAGATTTATTATTTAGATGAATTTAAAAATAATTGTGGCTCAAAAATAGTATTAAGCGGTGAAACCATCCTTCATATGTAGAACGGTTAAATTTTTTAACTTCTGAATGCACCGAATATTGTCTTTTATATTACTTGTTAGATTTGGCAATTAAATTATTATTTAAATTGTATTAGTAGCATGCTGATAATAGCAATGCTACTAGTTTTTCTTATAAAATCTGTCGGACAAAATGTGCAATTGGCCACCGTCTAATAATAAAGTTAGATCCATATTTTAATCATGAAATATTAATAAATGAAATTTAAAAGAATGGAGTTTCATTAAAGAAGTTAAAAAAGATAACTTTATATCGAAACCGAAAGAGCGAGGGAGCGCGAAGTAATGTGAATCTTACTCGAGCGCAAGCGCAAGCGTCGACCAATAGCGTTCCGGCAAAGCAGGAGTCGAGCGCTCCTCGTCTGTGATTGGTGCATCCTTGTTGACACTCTTCACTATATAAACACGGTTTTCGAGAAATAGCGCTCATTCGATCCTCGAGTCCCATTCGATTCGCTACGGTGCGTTCGACGTACGAAGACCTTTTTTAAGAAGATTGACCATGCCACCAAAGGCTAGCGGCAAAGCGGTGAAAAAAGCCGGAAAGGCTCAAAAGAACATCAGCAAGACCGACAAGAAAAAGAAGAGGAAGAGGAAGGAGAGCTATGCGATCTACATTTACAAGGTGTTGAAGCAAGTTCATCCCGACACTGGAATCTCCAGCAAGGCTATGAGCATTATGAACAGCTTTGTTAACGACGTTTTCGAGCGCATCGCCGCCGAGGCGTCGCGACTGGCTCATTACAATAAGCGCTCTACGATCACGTCTCGGGAAATCCAAACTGCCGTGAGGCTTCTTCTACCTGGCGAGTTGGCGAAGCATGCCGTTAGTGAAGGAACAAAGGCGGTCACCAAGTACACGAGCTCCAAGTGAATTATCATTAAAGAAACGGCCCTTTTCAGGGCCACCCATTATCTCGTAACAATGGATATTCTCTTGGTTGGAAAAATTTATATTATTTCTCTAAGTTTTCTGTAAAAGCAAGATGTTCAATTTTTTAATCAGGAGGTCGATCGTATATCTTGAAACGAGATGAAAATTACAAAAATGAGATTTACTTAAATCACTAGAGTTATATGACAATTTGTCGAAATTTAGTTTTTGTTTCTTTTTGTAATTTTCTTCTTTTCAAGATCGATCCCTAGAAATTAATGCAGGCAACGGGAACGGGTTTATTTGTTATTCCCAATATTTTTATTTTCTTCCAAAATCCGTGTTTCAATCTTTTGTTCAGTATGTAAACATTGAGGACACTAGAAATGACATTCGTAAAACGGATTCATAAAACAATTGCCACGAATAAGGCACAAAAAGTTGAATACGGGATAATATTGATGCTGGTTGAAATGTATATTTAAAAATTTTTCATCCATAATGATATTAAATTTCTTAGGTTATAGTAGCAATCTGACTTACGGACTCGATTTATTATTTTTAAACATTTGATATTAAATTATAAAAATATTTAATCTAACTGGTAAGAAAGGCAAGAACCAATCATATTAAAGAATGAGCGTTTCTTACCGTTGCTTTTTCCGCTGAATGCCCCCATTATCGACTCAGCAAAATAATCACTATACATATTTTTATGCATACTTTAGATAAAATATTTAAAAGGATATGAACTAATTTACATACAGGATTATTGATTTGAAGTATTGTTATTTACATTAAGAGACTATTTTATTTTAGTATTATTTTCTTTAAGGTTTTAAGATATTAATAAAACAATTTAATAAAGCAGTGATACTACAAATGCATTTTTACATTATTCTTGTAATTATTTTGTTCAGTGTAAAGATTTGGTAAGGTTGTATAGCTAAATGCAAATTGCAGAGTTTGCAGACGCATGCGGACCATGCTGGGCTGCGTTCGGAAACGTCACCCGGGTACACACGGGTATACTTCCTTCTCCTTCTAACTCGCTGAGATAGAAAGAGAAGGGAGTATACTCGTATGCACTCGGGTGACGTTTCCGAACGCAGCCCTGGTGTTGTGAGTAGTGTGATTGAATATCGCTGAAACGATATGCAAACGTTTGAAAAACGCATATTGCGATACTTTTTAAAATACGTGTAAATACTAAATATTGCAAGCAACTACGAACTCCGTTAAATTTTAATCACATGTAACGTAAGTATTATCAGTAATAAAATATGCGCCAGATTAGGTTAGATTTTTGCCTAGGCTTTTTGATGCATCTGTGATAATATTCTAGTCAGTGTCTTTTGGCTTTCTCTCGATATTCCATTGCTTGCAAATGTGAAATCCGTAAATTTGTTTTAATAATCATAATAATCTGTATAATATATTCGTAGCCAAATAAAACGGAGGAATTGCCGATAATTCATAACCTCTTAAAATGTCTGACGACGAGGATTTGGTTTACGTGAAGAAACAGAAAACTGTACATTATGGGTCTTTGGAGGAGGCAGAACGTGCACGACTTGCAGCTGCCGTTGAAACTGCAGATGAAGAAAAGGATATCACAAATTCGAACGATGTCGCTAATGTTTCTGCCTCAGGGGGAAATGTACATATCTCAAACGAGTATATGGAGCTCGAGGACGAAATGTCCAAAGATCGGCAGGCACTATTGGAAGAATTCGAACGTAGGAAAAAGGCCCGACAAATTAATGTTTCTACAGACGACTCTGAAGTAAAGAAACACTTGAGACAGTTGGGTGAGCCAATTTGTCTATTTGGAGAAGGTCCAGCAGATAGAAGAACAAGATTAAGAGAATTATTAGCCAGCGTGGGGGAGGACGCTATTAAAAAGAAACACGAAGAGGAAGAAAAACCATCTCACACAATCGAGAAGGATACGGAGTCAACTTGGTACCATGAGGGTCCAGATTCTCTGCAAATTGCACGGTCATGGATAGCAAGTGAGTCATAATTATACGATTGAACCCTTATAAAAAATCTAAATGTTCAAATCTTTATTATTTTTGTACTGTAAGCGTTATCTAACTTGTATATATTTACAGCGTATTCATTGCCTAGAGCAAAGGCACGGTTGGATAAGGCAAGGCAAGATCTACTATTGCCAGCTGCAACTCGAACAGCGAAAAGACAAGAACTTTTGAAGAAGTTGCAAGCATTAACCATTTATTGCTCTCAAATCGGTGACAGGAGACCCATTTCCTTTTGCCAGTTCAGCCCTAATTCAAAAATCCTTGCTACAGCTTCATGGTCAGGCTTATGCAAGTTATGGTCTGTACCCGACTGTACTTTGTTGCGCACTTTACAAGGACACAATTGTAATGTTGGCTGTATTGTTTTTCATCCAAAAGCTACGATAACCGAAGATGTGGTAGGTGATAATGCAGGACAAACTTGCGTGCTGGCATCTTGTGCGGCAGATGGTATGCATATTATTATAGTAATTATAGTATATAGTAGTAGTGCTATAGCGGATGTGATTGAGTCTCTAGGTCTAAGAAGTTCCTCTGTGACTCTCCACTGGTTTTTTAGACTAAATTGTCAGTCCCAGCTCAATGTTATGCATCAGGCTTATGAAATTGTTCATCCTCTTCTAATTCTTTGGGCTCAAGGTAGTCTCAGGTATCTTTTGCAAACAAATGTAGGACAGCGAGATAGGATATGTAAGCTGTCCCCACTTTCCTTCTCATATGTCTTTTCATACCTGTCTTTCAATAAATCCGAGTGTAAATGAATCTTAAGGGTCACATGTCTTATGAAAAGACTGATTCCAATCATCATCATCAGTTTGTCTTTTTTCGTTGTCAGTTCTTTCGTTGGTGACATCTTATGTCACAAGAACTCTGTGCATTTAAGGATCGTTCAGCTTGAAGAACCGTATGTCAATCTTGGTAGTAATACCATTTTGTATAATGATAGGGCACCTATGAATTTTATTCCCCAAATTTGGCCCATTCCCCTTCTGCATATCTAATGGTGTAGAACTTTTTCTTCTTTTCCTCGAGGTACGATCTTCAATTAAATTTGCTGTCTATGTAGACTCCTAAATATTTTGTTGAATTGGTATATTCGTTTTTCTCATTGGTATATACATTAATCTTCAGAGCCTCAAAGGCTCGATGAGTTCAGATTTGTGTTTTCTGATGAAGATCTCATGGCCGTAGTTTTTGATTAACCGTCAAGTCTTTGGCCTTACATTAGTTTTATGTAATTCTCAAAGCTTTATGCATTAATTCCTTGATAGTTGAAACGCATATTATTATAAATTACACGAAATTATATGATAATGTTATTTGATTGCACCTAAATTTTATAATAGGTACTGTGAAACTGTGGAGCGGTGGCACTGGCGAAGAACCATTAGCGGAAGTGGAGGGCCATGAACCTCACAGAGTAGCCAGGATAGCTTTTCATCCATCTGGACGATTTCTCGGGACCTGTTGTTACGATGCATCTTGGCGATTATGGGATTTGGAGCAACAAGCTGAAGTACTTCACCAAGAGGGTCATGCTAGAGCAGTACACTGTATTAGGTATATTTCCTCGAATATATTACTTATTTAATTTATATATTGATCTATTTTAATTATGTATTTACATATTTATTTATTTAGTTTTCAATGCGACGGAAGCGTTTGCGCCACAGGTGGTCACGATTCTTTCGGCAGAGTATGGGACTTGCGTACCGGTAGATGCATAATGTTTATGGAGGGTCATCTAATGTCAATTTTCGGTATCGATTTCTCGCCAAACGGTTTTCACATAGCGACGGCGAGCGAGGATAACGCTTGCAAGATATGGGACTTACGAAAGAGAACCTGCATATACACGATACCAGCGCATACCAATTTGCTCTCCGACGTCAAGTATCAGAGAACAGAAGGGCAATACGTGGTTACCGCATCTTATGATAATACAGCCAAAATTTGGTCCAACAAGACATGGCAGCCTCTCAAGATGCTACCTGGCCACGATGGAAAAATCATGTCCGTTGATGTGTCGCCCGATAATAAATTTATTGCAACTAGTTCGTACGACAGAACTTTTAAGTTATGGGCTCCAGAATGAAAGACGAGAGAATATAAAAATTTATCTTCTTAGGATTTTTTATGTAATATTGCATAAAATATTTATGTGGAAGCATCTGATTTGTTCATAACATAATTGCAATTTTGTGGAAATTGCCATATTAATTTCATATTACAATCATGTAATTTTGTATGACAAATTTTTTTATAAAAATGCATACATCTGAAAATGTGTAACATGTTTTTCGTTTATATTGGAAATGTATTTTTTGTTCTCTGAGAGAAATATGTCTTCCGTGAAATGGGTTTTATAATCGGATATAAACTTTTGACGTTATTTATAACTAGGGCAGCTGCCTGTTCAATAGCGCACTGCTGTTGTGCCGACGTTTATATTCAACAAAGAGTCACAAACGCGTTAACTGCAGGATCCAAACTCTCGTGCCTAGGTTTGTTGAGTGCACGTTCAGAATGAGTATCGAAAGAGGAAGACTTCACAACTGTTACGTTATTAACAAAGTTTCGAAATTTTGAGAACGACAATACATCCTTCAGAACTTCTATGATTCTTGTATCGTTCTACTGACAGAGAGAATCACTATTTAAGATGTAATTTAGCTTTTTCCATTTTCAGTTGTGTTCAAGTGTCTGTTGATATTACGTACGGAATATATTTTTGCGTATTAACAAAAATATTTATTATTTTGGGATTATGATAAAAAATTGGGTGACATACTCTAAGCTTATAATAATTTGTAATATAATTAATTTATTAATATCTCATTGTTAGATATATCGAAAATTATATCTTTATGAATCCGGTAATTACAATTATTCTAAATGGTATCACAGCTATTATGCCTATTATATAGCTATGACGTCGAGCTATTCCTATTCCATAAACGCGAAAATTTCCTATTTTATAAATATTTTCGTTGTCAATAAATTATACCGATATAGTTACGATTTTAAATTTTGATTCGGTACATATACAATATCAAAAGTGATTAGATAAGATAGTATTTAATTTAATTTATTTGTAGTCTATTATGCCTGAGTTTGTTTCGATTTATATCTCCCGATATCCGATATGTATCGTATTTTTCTTTTAAAAAAGCTCATTCGTAGTATTTTATGAACGATTCTAGCCATCCCGAGATCACAAAGTTCGAAGTAATCGATTCACGCTGATTCTGCGAGAGGTAAAGATTGATGAAGCCAAGTTCTGGTGCCTCCTTCAGCAAAATCCGCGGCCGTGTGTCCATCGCCTTTCAAAATCCATTTTGTCGTTAATAGCCCATCCACTCCTACCGGACCACGTGCGTGGATACGTGTTGTGGAAATACCGACCTTCGAAAAAGAATCATATATTTATATCTCCCGATAATAATTTTATATGCATATTAGTGGAAAATTATTTTATCTATAATTTTTAAGTTACGGACATTTATATCATTTTGTAACTTTGTAAGGACATACGTTACAATTGGACATGCTGTTCCAAGTGATTTTATAATATAAATAAAACGAGTTTTTTTTCGTTTTTCAACGAGAATACTAGTTTTGTCTCGAGGGTCTTACCTCCGCTCCAAGACCGAATCTATAGCCGTCTGCAAATCTAGTGCTGGCGTTATGGAAGACACACGCACTGTCTACCTCTCTCTGGAAATGCGCCGCTGTGCTGGTATCCTCGCTGACAATAACATCGGTATGGCTGCTACCGTATTGATGAATGTGGCTGATGGCATCGTCGACGTCCGAAACGACTTCTACGGTGCATTCGAGTGCGCCGTATTCGGTTCGCATGCTTTTCGCGGCGGGCGGACCGAAGGTCAATAACTCTCTTAGCTTTGGACCGGAATTGATTTTCACCTGGGAAATATTATTTTGTTATACATCCGGAAGTAATAAAATTAATGTTATATGCACCATAAAGCTTTGATTATGATGAGAAAGAGTTTTAATAAATGATCGGAATAAGAGAGTAATACTGAAACATTAAATTAACATATAGAAAATTTTCTTCCGTTTATACTCCAAGAAAAGATGTAGAAAAAGCCAATCTTTTTTTATTCCGTCTCAAAGGAGGCAATATATACGTTTTAGTGTAACTTGAGTATAAACTTCTGACATTTTGTGAAATCCCGGTGAAAAGTTCTTGATGAAAGTTTTGCTCACGAGCGCGAAGTACACAAAATACTGCAGCGCGACACGAAACAAGAAACTGAGAAGAAATAGTTTTTTAAATTCTTAATCCTTTGGATTTCTCAGAGCTACTACCGGCGCGGCGGATCCTTTGATCCTCTTAAAAAAACTAATTTCAAAAAATAAAAAACGAAGATGATATATAGGATTCAAGCGGAGAAAGCTAACTCACCCCTTCTTTCTTCAGCATGCTGCACACGTCGCTAAAGAAGCTGCCGCTCATAAGGCTTTCGTGTATCAGTAACGTCTCCATAGCGTTGCACGCAGCGGGATAATCGCACTTGGAGTCTCTGATGATTTTCATGGCCTTCGCAATATCCGCGTATTTGTCGATGTAAACGTGACAGATACCCTCGGCATGTCCTAAGACGGGTATATGTTTAGACTGTTCTTGGATCGTGCGGACCAACTCCGAGCTACCGCGAGGAATGATGAGATCTATATGTTTTTCCATTGAGAGAAGATCGCCCACATCCTCCCTCGTGGACACGAGGGAAATAGCGTTCGACGCGCCGAACTTTTCCAACGCCTCCTTCACGAGAACCATCAGATACTTGTTGCTGTTAGCGGCTTCTTTGCCACCCTTCAGGAGAAGCCCGTTAGCGCTGGACATGGCCAGAGCGGCTACCTGAGGCAGGCTATCCGGCCTGGATTCGAAGATCACCAGCAATACCCCGATCGGCACCGTTATTTGCGCCAATTCCAGACCATCGGCCAATCTGGTCCTACGGACCACGCGGCCTACGTTGTTCAACGAATCGTCCGCGATTTGACGCAGACCGGAACTCAAAGACTTGAGCTTCGCCGGCGTTAGAGATAGACGCGATAGCAGGACTTGCGCCAGATTCTTCTTACTCGCGTCCTCCAAATCCAACGCATTCGCCGCGAGAATCTCGGATTGTCTGGACTCGAGTAAATCCGCGAGAATTTTGATGCACTCGGCTCGTTCCTCCGGGCTTAACGCCTGTAGCTTTCTACAGCCGACGCGGGCTGAAATTTTATTCGCATTCGTGCAAATATAATTATCTAAATATCAAAGTAATAGAGACAATAAAGCTTAATGTGATGAGCGTTCCGCTTTCAATCGATCTTATCTCGTGATTGTTATATATCTTTGCTTATCTTTGCGTATGTATACTGTAAGATTCTTAAAAAAAAAAACCAATCTTGAAGTCTTAAAGTCGAAAGTTAAAATATTACCGTTTTCGGCGACCACCTCGATAGGAGTGGACGAGCCGGCAGCCTGCGTGAACAACGTTCCGATCTTTCTGCCCGACATGATGCTCTTAATAGCCTTTTCCTGGGTGCCGTTGCAGATGACCACCGCAACGCCACGATCCATTGCCCAGAGAGCGGCGTTGACCTTCGCGTCCATGCCGCCTGTGCCTACTTTCGACTTCTGTCCGAACTTGATGGTACCCCTCAGATCGGAGCTGAAGGTGTGCAGCATCCTCGCGCCGTCCTGCCAAGGTGGAAGATTGTAAATTCCGTCAACATCGCTCATGAGGATCAGCAAGTCCGCTTGGACTTCAGCCGCTAGCATGGCTGCCAGGGAGTCGTTGTCCTTGATGGATATTCCTCGTCTGCCGCCACCGCCGGCGACTTCTTCGTCGACGTCCGGTGGCGGAGACACCGCGTCGTTCGTGTTGATGATCGGCACGATGTTCAGACTGATCAGTTCGCTCAGCGTGCTAAAGAGATTCTTTCGCGTCTCTTCGTTGTAAAAGTCGGGCTTGGTCACCAGCACCTGCGCGATTTTGACCCCGTACTGGGCGAACATCGCGTCGTAGAGAGACATGAGACCTGATTGACCCACTGCGGCGGCTGCTCTAGGTTCTAACATAGTTCCTGCATTAATATCAAGGATGTGTTATCCAATGTATTTTCTCTTCGAAAAAATAGTAGTAGTAATCAAGGACAAAGAATCCTATAGCACAACTTGGTAGTTTTAACTTTTGGTAATTTTTGGAATAATTAAAAATAACTTTTGAGGAACGCTAAAACGAAAGAGAACAAACGTAAGAAAACAAGCGGACAATTGGCAAGACATTGAAGAAAATTGCTCTCGAACGTGCGCATCGATCGAAAGATGCACTCGACAAGGTTCACAGGACAAATAGAATCCCACAGGAATTCAACGTCGGACAGTTGTGTTAGATCAATATATATGTATATATATATATATATATATAGAGAGAGACAGACCGGACATTGTAGACTTGGCAGGCTGCCCAGACAGATATTTGAAACTACTATCGAAACATTAACACCTTTCGCTTGGGTATTCTTACAGACAGTTGAATTTATGGACGATCGACTTGTTTCTTCTTTCCGGAATCTTCAAATGGTTATTTATCATCTCGAGAAAGAAGCTCGTTAACTCTCTTCGCAACGGCTTGACAGTACAATTTATTGAAGAAACTTCTTACTCTTTTCCACTATACACTTCAAATAATACGCGTATCATTTTTCTTTACGTAGCTCTGTAATTCTTTAATAACTGGGTGGATATTAAAATGTATAACCCAAGGTTGATTCGCTCGCCTGTCTCGTAAAAATATTAATATCCCGCCTGTGAATTGTTTATGCTATATTGTCTCTGCTCTCCACACACGTATACCGTACTAAATCAATGAATCGTTAGCGAGGAATAGCCTTGATTGCAATACCAATAATAGAGCATTTCTATCACGTACATCAGCGGAGAGGAAATTCGTTACTGAGGAAGTTATTGTCTTCCTGAGGATCGATGCATATTAAATGCTCCCATGAAATATTCGTTTTTATACGAGAATAATAATGCAACGAATAAATTATTATTCGTGCTGTGCCGACAGCCAATTAAAAGTTTTGTTAGCTGCTTCAAATTAAGATTTTTTTTTATAAACAAATCTTTTTAACGTCAGAAAATTTATTTCAAAGTTAACACATTTTATGTAATAGGTATAATGTATTCTATCTAGGGACATACGATACCATCATCATATTATGTAATGCTCTTTGAGATAGCCATTTTGTAATAACAACATTACGTCTCGTAACATATGCAAAATGATCGTCCTATTTCATGCAAGCCATACACTGACGATTACACGTGCTTTAAAATAATGTGCGTGTAATAATGCTACCTACATATAATATAAACTCGGAGTGAAAATTACATTGATAAAATAAATACCGCATTTTTCCAACCTCATTATCATTCCTTTGTACACATCGACTCACGGTATATACTCTTAATGGTAATTATGAGAACATTATTGATTAGAGGCATTATTGTTGTTTGACCGGTCTCTCACAAAGGGGAATAACGTAAACTACAAGATTATCGCATTTCGGTCTCAATTATGCTAATGGCAAATTCATCCGTGTAATACGTATGTACGAAATTCGCCTCTTATCATCGGTGCATGAAAATATTAATTAAAGCGGACGTCTATCGAGTGCGTCGCAACCTAGATATTGTGCCTGATGGACAAACGTGTGTGCGGGAGAACATGAAATTGGCACGGTATACTCCTGCGGCACGTATGTACCGCGCCCAACATTAGCGCGTTTTAGTGGCTTATCTCAGGAAGAGTAAAGGTTTATTACTTATGAAACAGGTCAACTTAATTGAACTTGAGAACTTATATGATCAAAACCTTTGAGCGTGTAAAATTGTAGCGGCTAGGTAGACTGCATTCTTACGAGATTACGATACAAATCGTCAACGTCAAATTGTCGAGATAAAATTGAAAAGAATATCGGAGAGGTATTAATATCTCGGTGCCAATTAATTTTTATACAAGCGGGAAATTTGTCAGTATAATTTCTCACTATTGTCATAAAATGTAATGTTAAATAACCAATTATCTTAGTAATTATTTGATTAATTATTCCATTATCAGACCAGGAATAGTTCCCAATAAGCATAACGTAAAAATTGAATTTGGAATGAAGAAGAATACCTGCGTGTTCCCGCGTGTGATCCGTGGGGCTCAGGGTCTCTCTCATCGACATGGACATCAAAAGCTCCTGGGTGAGCTTCTGCTTGCCAAAGGCAACCGCCCCGCTAGTGACCATGATGCATTCGCGTCCGTCGATCTGGCATTCGGCTACCTGCTCCACGATAGAAGCCAGACGTCCAAGAGCCAGGCCGTGCTCGTCCTCCCGCGTTATAACCGCGCTGCCGAGTTTGATGACCAGTCGACGGGCGTATTTCAATTCGCTGCGCTCCGTAAAGGTCTGTTGCCTTCGTGGTCTCTCCGACGTTTGTAGCTCCCTTCGCGACACGCCATTACTCTTGAAAAGTTTTTCATGATAAATGGGATAAAATCGCGGTGAGGGAAAACAGCTGTAAGCAAGAAAGAGAGGGAAAGAGACACAGGATAAAGTCTTGAATAAATTATCGTTTCAATGGGGAAGAAAAGGTTAGGGTTAGATTAGGTTTACCATATTAATCGTTGGCTAACAAATACTTGTCACATATGTAAGTACGATGTTATTGCATGCTTGCACTGCACTCTGTAGTCTGTAGCCTGTACGTTTATGCAGCAAAGAAGTTTAGCATTGGAAAGTTTCGAGTCTTCATCAAAGAAATTATGAAGTTTTACAACGATGTAAGACTATAATAAGTATAATAATGGAGAATAGCGCTAAAGCGCGGCGAGAATGGAGAGGAAAAGGAGCCGGAGCTTATGCTTAGATAGATTATATTCATTTGAGTATACTTACGCGGTATATCTAATAAAGTTTGCAAGAATATATAAAGTTAAATTACGTCTGTAAGCAAAGCTGATTTTTTTCCCCGTAATCGTTGAATTAGTCAAAGTACAAGGCGCGTGGTATTTTCCAAAGTGTTATTTAAGCATAAAGATTATCATTTGTCTTATCTTTATGTGTGGCGATGTTACTGATTCATCATTTTTACTACGTTTAATAAAATATTTATCGTTAACGTTTGCAATTGCGGGCGCAATGCGCGATATAAAACAAGTTTTATTTAAATCTTTCCTAAATTTTTATCTATATATCTTATTTTACAATCATGAACAAAGTGTTGATTAATCAAAAAACTAATCCAGTTTGGAGAACTGAAATGAACTGGTCACATATTTGACAAATTAATATTAAAGATTTTATCTTTATATCGCATCTTTTTTGATAGAACAACAAACTTAATTAAGATGCATATCGATATTTTCTCTCATTGCATACTGATAGTGATTTATTGAGTTAGTGAAAAATAATTTCATATTAATAAATTATCTAAGGAACTTTATATAGGAAATGATAATGTATCAGATGTTTACAATCTGTCTGTGTGATTTTCCATATCTTATTTTCTCGCTGTAAACTTGATAACACGTAGCAGTTATAATACACTCAAATTAACAAGGAATGCGATACAAGTCTCATATACTTCCCACGTTCAAACGTACGTCTTTATGATACAAAAACAAACACAATTGCTTGTGACATAAACGTAATTTTTGCAACCGAGGTAGGGATGTTTCCCGTTATGCGATTACCAATTGCGCGTTATAAATCATATTATAATCCGCTTATCTTTGCGTTCTATTTTTTTTCATGTATCAGTTCCTGGCTGTATAATTACTCGAGACAGAGAGACACGTGCAATTTTTCACACGTATGCGTGGTGTGGAATTTATCGGTACGTATAATTGTTGCGGAAATATTGATAAGCACACCTGGCATTATTTTGATGCAAAAGATATTTTTATTACAATGATGCAAAAGAAAAACGATAAATCCAAAAATAATATAACGTTGTATTTAGTTATATATACGTACACGCGTAGGTAAACGAACCACTAATAAATCTCGTAATTACTGACTCTGTTAAGAAATTTATTAATTATAATTTATATAATGCACGCACACTAGCGAATGATTAAAACAATAATTTTATTTATTACGTTCCCAGAGAATAATATTGATGATATAACAATAATATTTGTTTTAGCTTTATTATATTATTATTGATATTATTATATCCTTCATTTTATTATTTACTCCTTTTTTTTAGCTCATAACAAACGCTCTTATCGTTATAAAATAATCACGACCGAGATGCAGAATTGTAGATGGATAATGAATATTTTAGCGGTAAGTCTCGAATTTAACTCAATTTTAATTCTGCTTCTAATTTAATTTTAATTTTTGATCCTTTTTCTTTATCTTTTTCGTTTTTCATATATTTATAATAAATCAAGTTTTGTCCTTTATCCGATATATACTATAACTAGTATTTTATACTAGTAAATGTCATCCGACTTGTATACGCATTCGATGTCTAGCCAACATCTATGCGTTATCGCTGCAGCTCGCGTCATGCGCTATATTATCACGATCTAACTTGAGTACACGAAACACTTGTAACAGTACGAGCGTATCGATACCCCCTGTAAACTGTGCCAGTTATCGACAAAATCGGTCATTTTTCGACTTGCAGGTTTGTATGCACGTTCGACGATAGTGGACGAGCAAAAATACGTTCATTTCCCAGGAGGCCTGCAAGGTTTCGTCGACGGACAATCTGTTGCACCGCATGTTCGTATCGGTGGTACGACGTAATGGAACTCGTTGCACACGTCGGTCCACGCTGTACTCTTCTTAACACCATTTCGAAACCACCTCGGCATTGTATGCTTCACGCGGGCTTGGAAAGACGATATATTGGGTGTACCGGCGTAGCTTTAAAACGGGCGCGATCTATATGAGAAGTCTGTAGAGTCAAGACCCCGTAAATATACTCATGTAAAACCACGTTATCGCAGTTTCTCGAATTTATGGCTGGTCGCGTTGCTACAATAGTACAATGTTATCTCGAGTACTCGTTCCGCCAACAAATAATTATGATAAATAAGTACGAAGTCATACATAATAATACCACGTACTGTTAACTGCGGCAAGAGTGGTCCCAACGACGAGGTCAGTCTTCGTGGCTTATTACCGAGCCGGGCGGACCTCGTTAGTAGCAGAATTGAGTACATTGCGGGTCCCCGGTATCTTCTTTGAAGCACGATTAATTCAGCCCGTCTCCCTCTTTCTCTTTCTATTAATTCTCAAATAGTTCCGGGATCGGAAGTTGTCGTCCGAAAAACTTGCGTCCGAAAAATTACAATCTAACGACTATCTATTATTCTAAAAGACGTCAACAAAACGATCCTAAGTCGCGTGTGAAAAGGTCGTTTACCTGACGTAGCAAAATATACGGGAAAAAAGAAAAGATGTCAGCACGTTCAACCGCACGTTACAGATATCCGCTCGCCGGAAAAAAAATGTCAATGTAACATAGAGTAGAGTGATCTGACTTGTTTGCTGATTCTGCCGAGTTGGTAGAAAAAAACAGAGGGAAGACAAAAGAAATAAAAAGAGACGGATCGCGCGCGAGATGAGAGAGGAGAGACGAGGCTGATATCGTACCTCGTCTCCGAGGTAGAGCGGCCGCAGCGATGGTCAACGACACACTACTGCTTTCTACACGAAATCACTTCGAAAGACGTCGTTATCGCGGCCAGATTAGAGACGCATCGAGTGAACGCGAATCATGTCAGGGAGAAAGCCCAGAGGGAGGAATCTCTTCCGTCGGGGATACCGATCCGGGCGACGCGCGACGTCGCGCACGTCACGCCCGATCGTTTTTCCGAACGTTTCCCAATCGCCAGGGTTCCAGGGTTACGCAAAGTCCGAGTTAATACGAACGAGAATCGTCTTTGTGCGATCCGCGTCGTCAGCGAACTTCGACCCCGAAGATTGCGAATCGAGCAAACAGCGCTGCTGATAACGTACCCATTCTTTTTCGACTTTGCGTCACAGCGTACGAGCGAGTCGATCTACATCCGATAAAGCTGATCGAATACTGCATCGACGAAATAGCGTTTCAAGCGCGCATTACGCAACGTGCACAATTCAATATTTACCTATACGTGTGCTTACTGCCCTATTTTTATACAATTGCGATAGTAAACGAAACATTCTTGATCATGACGTAAAATCTGAAGCGATCTAAAGCGATACCTATACGCGTGTATGTATATGTGTATGCATGAAGAGACCTAAAGTGTTTGAGCATGTATCACTGCTACTTGTGTTTTCCAAGGTTCTTATCGGATTTATAACTTACCACGTGTCATTACATCATACAAAACGTGATAGATATTATATTTTACTTTATATACAATATGTACTTGCGCATGCACACAATTTATCAAAATTCCTTTCGATTGGCGACACGTAAAATCCAAGCCACGTTTCTCTTACGAAATGCGATGTTTCTACTAGACGTTACTAGAATGTATTCTTGCAAATAAATTTCGCTCGTTTATGGTTTCCGTAGAACAAACATGAATATCACGGAGAAAGAATTTCCCTCGTGGGAAAATCAACTGTAGAGCAACGAAAAAAGAAAAATAGAAAAGATAAATTTAAAACATTTTTCAAATTAAAATATATTTTCATTTCGACACGTTTAGAGTCCCTCATATGTAAACTAATAACGCATATGATGCATTTCCTTTAGCAAATATATATAAGCGGTGTCCCACAAATTATCACATGTGTGAGTGAATTATTCTTATTGTTCTATCAACAAAGTTAATAATGTCAGCGTAACGTTGATTAATCATATCAAATTAATTATTCGCTCAAATTACCTGTGCGTAAACAGAAACACATAATTCATTATACGTATGTAAATGGCGTGGAAATTATTGTAAAAGCGATCCATCAGCGAAACGAATTCGTTGATGAAGAGACCTGTCAGCAAGAAGGGTGACAAGCAAATAATCGAAATTCATCCTTCTTGCTCCTACTTTTAACTTATAAATAATCCTCTTTAGGATCTCCTGTCGCGCGCGAGCGGCTTACAAGCTGAATGAAAGCTTATACAAAAGTATACAATAGGAATACTTCACAACGCTGTCCGAGTTCGATAAAATCCCTTTAACCACGGTCTTTCTCGTATAATGCATAATTCTTGTATAAACTACTAGCTGCTTTAGCTTATATTTATTAACCAGGTTTGCTCTAACAGTTTTAATTAACGAACAAACTTGCGTTTTGAGCGAATACATTATATTATATCCTAAAAACTTCGATCGGTATTGAACGCAAGACGCCTCTAGTAGGTACATTACAAATGCTCTTGATCGCAAACTTATTACGCAACGAATGAATCGAGATATTAAGATGATTGTAATAATTTGGCCAATCAAAATCTTTTTGGCGTAGATTTATATAATATATATCTTTCTTATAGAGAAAGCAGCGAAGTACGCTTGTTTACAGTGCAATCCACGCATCTGGCAGTTAATTTCGATAAATCTACGCTAGATTATAAATCATATGACACAATATGTCCTACTGCACGCCAATATCGGCATCCAGTACGTCCTTCTCATTATCAAACGTATTGTATGCGCGGAACTATCTGCTCGTTATTGTCAGCGATCTGTCGCGATTGATAGGGAGATGTTTGAATGCCTTCGATGGTTTACTTGGTGTCGATTTGTCTGTTATATGTACGCCAATCCCTATTGTACATTTTATCTGTTAGCTTTCATATTCAGAGCTTGTAAACCACTCGTGACGGCGGAGGAGCCTAAAGAGGATTATTTATTAGTTAGAAACAAACGCAACAAAATGACTTTTGATTATCTGCTTGTCAGTTATTCATCTTTTCATCGATAGATCTGTCTCGTTGATAAATAATTTTTATGATTTCTATGATTTTGCGAGCCATGAATTATGAGCTTTTGTATTACGAATTGCGAAAATCCAGAGCTGTCTAAACGTTATAAATTACCGCGGCTAAGAGATAAGAGGATAATATAATTTTATATCCCATTTTTTGGATGTGGGTCATGTGGGATGTAAATTCTGTACAAATTCGTTTATGACGATGTATCAAAAAGTTGATAGAAAGCAGACCGCGTTGGTTTACATTTTTGTTATAAATATTCTGTATTTTTAAACTGATAAAACTTTGGTGACATTTGAATATATGTAAATAAGTGTGTTTCATAGAGTTTTTGATAGCGCACACCGTTCTTAGTGGAGCTTTTAGAAAGTTTTTACAGTGCAAGGTACTTGAAAGTATAATCCTTTATCTCGTGTATCATTTATAAAGTTAGAAATTCTATGACATCCATGTTCTCTCCCGGAATCAGATAACGTGAGAGAAGCAGATTCAGCTTTAACAGAATCTCGATTTAAATATCAGATGTTTGATTCTATTGTCTGCTGACGATTAAAAGGTCGTGTGAAAAAGAATAGTCTTTAATTAAATTTTGTATTCTGAGTCTGCTTTTTAAAACGGGGAGAGGTACGTGATCTCTTCATATATAAGCGCCCTTGATTCTGGCACGATCTGTGAATCGTTTATTTTATACGTTTCGCAATAAAGATAACGTACTTATTTAAGTTCCCATCGCGCCGAGTAATTAAAGCTCCCAGATAAGAAAGCCCGATGCAACTCCCATACGAGGGGTAGCCGTTTCCGAGTAACCTTACCGAATTGAGTTTACCGCTGTTAAACCACGGCGCAACACATCGACGCGAAAAATCGAACATAACACAAGCCGAAGAGAAAAAACGATTGAACGAGCGTGAGGTTAACGACATCCGACAAGAAGTTTCTGCAGCCGCGGAATCATATCGCGCGGCTGAAGAACGAGAAAGAGAGAGGAGAAAAAAGAGAAAGAGAGAGAGAGAGAAAGAGGGGGGACAGGTATCAAGCGTATCAAGTAAGGGAAGCGCGCGCGACGCGCTTTACAAAAAGCCTTCCCTTTCTTTTATCTTATCCCCCTCTTGCGAGAGCAGCATCCCCTTCGACGTGCGCTGGTCTCTAACTATCTCGTTTTTACCCTTTCCGCCGGATCTTTCACTCTCTCCCTTTGCCTCCCGTAGAAAATGAGAGAAAGAGAGAGGAGAGAGTTCCTCGCGTTCGACGGAAGCCTGCGCAAAGCGGCGGGTGCGCTCAAACGAGGAGCAGGAGCAGCATCGGGCGGGCGCGCGGTCGGCGCGGTGGCGGAGTGCGGACGTTGGCGCCGTCACTCGTCGTCGTCAGTCGTAGCGAGGGAGCGTGGGAGCGTGGGAGAGGAGAGGAGGACCGAGGGAAGCTGCGGGTACCGGGCGAGAGCGAGAGGGTACGCCGTACGCCGCGCGCGGCGACCGATCAGAGAAAGAGGGACCGGCGCGGAGGCGGGGGCGAAAGGGTGGCGGAAGAGAGAAAGAGAGTACGCGTTCGCGTCTTTTCGACGTCGACGCAACCGGGTTGGCGCAGAATAGCTGCTCAGTGCTCGTCGAACGGCGCCGCGCTGCGACGGGACGATGCCGCCGCGCCCTGCGCCACCGATCGACCGATCTCAGGTACGAGAGAGGAGAGATTATCGTCCGCCGGCGAAGCGCGAACCAACGAGGTCCACCCCCGAGAGAGCTCGCCGCGGCGAGCCGCGAGCGCTCTCGCGGAAGTTCTCCCGCGACCGCGACGATCGACGCCGCGACGGTGCGATCCGCGAGAGACTAGATACATGAGATCTCTCAGGCTCCTCGACGAGAAGTCCTCGTCGTCCTCGATCGCATCGATGCGGCATGATCGTCGCGGCGAGTCCGCGAGAGGGTTGCACCCGGTGACCGAAATCAACGCGAACATCTTCTTCCGCGATGCATGCTCCATGAAAGTTCCGGACTCCGGAGTGTCTGCCGCGAGGACCGCGGGGCCGTTGTCTCGACAGATTTCCTATATCGGAATCTTCGGTATTTCTTGTGATCGATCGAGAGTCATTCGCGGGCATAGACGTGTCTCGCCCTCGAGGATCATGTATTCCCGCGAGTTCCGGGTTCCCGCCGCGAATTTTTGTCCGATCCACTTCGTAGAACGAGAGATCGCCCGGGGTAGATAGGTAGGTAGGTAAGTGACGAGGGAAAACGAGTCCTCGACGTCCTTCGTCCCTCGTAATTTGCCCTATTATTTCCCCGGGGGTTACCGTACGATCTCGCCGCCGCCGGCAATCCATACCCGCGACTTCGGACGGCGCTATAAATTAGTGTACTTTGCTCCTTCGCCTTCGCCAGCGATCTGAGCGATCGCGAGGAAGTTACTCCTCCGAAGGATACGATGCTCCAAGATCGGTTGCATCGAGGTGAACTGACATTAATTTCTCTTATTTTAATTTTTCGAGCTTCTCTCGCGATGTGTAACACTCATAAAACCTACACCTTCGATATAAGACTACTATTCAGAGAATTCAGAGTCTGTGCAGATTCGATCGAATTATTCTCGAAAGTTGTTCCAAGAGTTTTCTTGGTCTTGTTTTGGCGATCGCGCATATATGGGATAGTTTGTCGTTTGCCGGATGGAAGACGAATTCTTCTCGACGGATTCGATGTGTTGAATCAGTTTTTCCCCCCGGGTCCATTCTCTCTCGGCACGATTGTCGAAACGGTCGTTTAATTCGGCAACTGTTACGAGAGTGTTTTGAGTATACACCCGGGACGGGAGAAGCGTTACCACGCGAGTACGCGTCTCGTGAGGGCTTTTACGCGACGGTCATAGCGCGAATGTCGATGTTCCTTCTCGGCTATAAGAAGTAGTTAGAGCGTATCTTCAGCCAGACATTGGTTTGTTCTAGCTTCTCCTCGGCTCGACTCTCTCGCGCGATACTATTCAAATATTTTTCAATGTTCTCTCTCGTGAGAGTAATCGAATAAAAAACAGCTATCGTTGTCGAGTCAGGAATAGCTTTTAACGCAAAAACTTGTTATCATATCGCGAAAGAAAAACATGAATTTGAGCCTGCAAAAATATGACTAGGAATTGTTATTTCTTGATAAAATATGCTTGAATTAATTATAAAATATTTGATACGACTGGAACGTTTAAACTATTGCTGTAAAGCGAGTAGTTTTTGCAGTTTTTGAATATTTATACAACGTACGGAATATTTCTAGGGTCAAATTTTTTGTTATATATAGGGAGAAGCAGAGAAGTATGTTTGAATAAATCACGAAATTAATTTAAAATATACAACGGACATGGAATTTATATATTTAATAACAAAGTCGCGGAGCTTATATTCGAAATCTTGTTTATGCTGTTCTCTACTTTTTTATTATTTATTAGTATTGACTTTACTTTATACATAAAGCCGATATTTTATACGCTTAGATTATTGATTACTGTTTAACGGACAAGACAGATTATTGGATATAATGGAAAGAATTTAATTTAATACTTGAATTTAATAATTATTTTTCTCTTTTTTGCGAAAACGATATCCGCTCCTTCATTTTACATAATTCGTTCTTTCATTTTTTCATATTTACATCTTTTCGCGAAATATTGGTTGTCACGTCATCTGGTTTTTTACCGTTGAAATGTTTATTTACGATTGTTTATAAATATTTACGTGGGCGGCGTGCGCGTGTTTATGAATACGCGATTATGCATATAAATCAGTTAAATATTTTAATCGGTGCAGATTTGTTCGCGCACGCGAACAAACGATATTTCGCCTCTCTGTACGTTGTAATTCGATTGCGGTAGTTTTTAGGTCCATTGCAATGACGAAGCGCGCGCGCGCGCGCGCGCTCCATGGCGATGCTCCACGGAGATGCTCGACGTGCGCTGGCACGTTAGTGAATTTTCGCCGCACACAGGAAAGAGAGGCATAGGTTATTGATTATCGTGAATGGCTTTATAAATAACTGATCGTGTAGGAGCACCCGTCGGAGACGCGTAAATATCGCTCGGCGAGTAGTTCTTTAAAATCGCTACCGATACTGCCCCCGATGCTCCACGATATATGGTACCGCGTGGATGCTCTCGATCGAGAAACGCGTCGTTTATTGGAATCGCGCGATCGCGAAATATATTTGCCACATGCCCTTTCAAGATCAAAAAGATTGCCGTGTATTAACGGGGAATAAATGCCATACAAATCTTGTTCAAAATATGCAAATTAAATCGGATTGCGGGATTTATTTCTGCGAAATTGAATCTAATTTACAAAACTTAGAAATTTTCTAATATTTACATTTCCATCGGCTTGCAAACGAAGCATACCGAAGTGTATGATAAAATAATTTTGTAAGATATCGTAAATTCTCGTTTCCATTAAGCTTTATTAATAAACGGCTGTGTGATTTAAGCTAAATGTGTCCTACATGCGGCGAAAATGCTCTTTGCTAAATTTTCCATCTGTTTATTAATTCATGTATCAGAGAGAGGGTTTATATTAGGTGTTTTAAAATTCTACTTATGCATCCAGAAAGAAAACGCGTTTACTTTAATCTTGAGTACTCGCAACTCGTGCGTTCGCGTAAAAGGGTCACGTTGCGGTCTCGCTTCGCGTGTACTTGCGGCTGCCATGTCTCTTGATTAATGTATAAGAAAGGAGAAAATTGTAGAAAAACTATGAAAAATTTACAGCTTCTTACGTGAGTTAAGTTAATGACATTAGATTTTTCTACCAGGTTTTCGCAATAAATTCTATGAATTTTTCACTATTTATTCCTACGAGAGGGTCGGATATCGCGATCGATTAGCGGATGCTCTTTCAAATTGCTAAAGGTACTGATGCGCGATATATAGGGCGGCAGTAATAGATTGACCGGAAGCAAGTTGTCCATCGCACCTATGCGGGGCTCTCTTCTATATGGATAATACTTCTGGTGTGAGTACCAGTTAGAATAGTCGTTGATAAATGAAAATTACTGTGTATACCACGCGATAATGGCTCATTCATCGTCAAATCTAATATAAGTCTTTTCTCGAGATCGAAAATATTATTTGCTCCATTGTATTCCGCTTTCGTTAATAGATATCAATACGTTTGATCGTTTTCATTAATTTTTTTTATTAGTCCACACGTTTTGTGTTCAAGGACTTGAAAAAACTTTCACGTGAGAAAATTCATACATAATACACGAAGATTAATAAATGCGGAGCGGTAGGTATCCAGTATGTACGTGACTTCAGATAAAACGTAAATTTTGAAAAATCAACCTTATAGTTTCTGTATTTTTAAATTTAAATCACCCTGGACCGCGCATACTCCCGCTATCCGTCTCAAAATGAAAATGTCAAGGGTTACTTCCAGTAAAGAAAAATTTATATTCTTATATTGCTTTCTTTTTTGTGCACGGATTTGTTGTCATTGGAATATACAGAAATAAGTTTAATTTTAATATCGTCACATTGATGCATATGATTATTTATGTCATGTACTAAATTGAAACGTTCGATGCGATCCGAAATGATATATATACATTTTCGTTTATAAATACGACTACTCGATAAATGTTACCATTTTTTAAAATTCCGTAACGGATATCAATGAAGGAGCATTTTCGCTGATTGAAAATACTGTGAAATACGGCACGTAGCTGCCGTATCGCAATATTTAAAAAGGCGAGGAAAAGGCGAGTGATTATAATTAAAATTAATTGGGTGCCAAACCGCGCTCAACTTCTCTTACTTCGCGTTTGAGTGATTCTGATATTAAAAAGAAAATGAAGTTTTTGCGGAAAATAATTTTATGGAATATTGTTACGTCGAATTGTAAATTCTCGTTTGATGTAAACGATAGATATATTGGATAATAAAGTACGTATAATTAGAAATCCTGTCGTGTGGCTCAATTTGGTCGATTGATGTTTTAATAATCGTAGGTCAACGCTCGATTTTGCTTGTGCAGATTATTCGGTGACGTATTGAAACATTTGCTCTCTCCATAATGAAGAGAATTACATTTCTCGATAAACACCGAAATATTATTATTAACATATAGATTAATTTTATCTTCGATCTTTATTCAAAATAAATTTCTCGATACAATAACTTGAATTGCTATTATTTGATGTACAATAAAAATGTATTTTTTTTTTAATGTAATGAGAGTCCTTTTGGACGGACTTTTATCGTAAGAATTTTCGTCATATCGGGTGTCCGTCATTTGACTCTTTATGTGTGTCACACGAACCTTCAGCTTGTCCATTGTGGTAATGGACCTAGAATTGGTCTCTTTGACAGAACACTTTGCGGTGTCATGTCTCTGCTTCATCAGAGCAATTGACAAGGGACCCTAATTGTTCATTTAATTTCTCCACAAATTTTCTCCTATCTTCAAACGACCAGCTGTAATATTGTTTCGCTTATGACATAGTAATGGAAAGATATTTTTTTTAGAAAATGATCCTTTTTTATGTTCTTGACTTGAGCATAATTAAATGATAAAGAAGAGGAAGATGTTAGATCTTGAATAGCTTAGTATTTTTCAATCCGTTGGTAATTACGATTGATTAATGCAAATAAAGGATAACGTAGCAGTTTCTAGTAAATTATGTGTTACTGAAAGTATGAAATTTGCCTGAAAACCTATAAATTCAGTGGAAACTATTCACAGTTTGTTTCAGCAACTGTTACGTATGGTCGTGAAAGCATGCTCTCCATGGCTGCATCACAACTCTTTACTGTTTTAACTTCGTAATTTTGTTGAAATTCGTGCCCAAGCTAAATTCAGTGCGCAATTAAATTTATGTAAGTGAAATCTGCCACCAATAGGATATTTTCTAATTAATGTACTTGTCTACTTGTAATTAATTAATGTATATGTATACACATATGTCTACGAGTCGTTAGGGCATTAGGAATGATAATCATAATTATTTTGATTATATATTTTTATAGTTGGTACATACATATTTTACATACATATTGTTCATCAGATGTGTTACAACGCTGATCATTGGGGTATTGGAACGTGTTAAATGACCAGTAAATTCACAAAGCCCAAGCAGTTACGCGCAATTAACTGGAAGATCTAGAAACCCATATAGAGAAGCAGTTTGTCCACGCGACTGTTATGAATTTTTGCGGTAACATTAAGCATTGTTTGCAGCGATGTATTATCGCAGTTTATACAGATATCAGCAAAAGAGAGACACGATAATGACTATAGATACAAAGGGCTGTAAAAGTGCAAAAGAAGTTTGCGCAACGTATCCGCTTCTTTTATCATGCTGTAAAAGTGATAAAATCGAGAAAGAGGGAAGGGAGAGCTTTGTAACTAAGAGATCTATCGAAATTTGAAACGAGAATCTCTCGCTTTTCTCGCCGATTGTCCTTGTTCCGTGAAATCGCCCGCGCTTCGAGTTCTCAAGACACTGGCGGGTATACTTAAGGCGCTTACGAGCGATATCGTTAATATGAGGGAAAAGCTGCGACATTTTATGACATTGTAGTCTCTTGGTACACAAGTTGAATTATGGAAGTTCTCAACTTTTTTGTTCATCTTCCTCTAAATTTAATTTCTAGCGTTGTTAGCGCTTCATATCTTTATACTCTGTTATATATATCTATATATATATATATAATCATATAAAGGCTTATGTGTACGAGTATTTCGCGATGGTTAAGTGACCTGGTTCAGCTGAGATACTTGCACGTAACTTTATATGGTTTGGGACGAGGAGGAGATTATAATGTAATTTCGAATTTCACACAAAAGTTTAATTACCTATACGTACGCGCCGAAAATTTTTAAGATAAAACTCCCGCGGCTGAGTACACGAAGAATTGAAAGTAGCTACTTGTGTACAGCTATTTGTATAAATTATTATATTCGAATTTTGCGTTTTGAAACTTTGTGGCGTAACTGAAAGAATATCCGACTTCCGTGAATATGTAAAGTAATATCGCGCTTCATATAGTGAGCGGAGAATAACGTTGCACGTGGAGTCGCGCTTTTAAAAAGCCAGGTTTAATATTATGCGAGTATTTGTTATAATTAAAGTTGGAAAATGTATATATACCGGCAAGACGAAATTCGTTGGTATCGCGCTGGTAACGGCGAGAGAAGAAACAAAATATGCATACCTTATCTCATGGACGCTCTTGATTCGACTAGACCGGTTTGGAATTGAAATTTATGAAAACTACGAGGCTTTTAAGCAGCTGTTTATACCTCCGCAACCTTTGTGCGTGGATGATAGATCAGCGAAATAAGCTCCCTTAGAGCGAACAGCAATTTTCCTACGAGAAGGATCCATCAGCAAAATCTGGCAAGGAAAATACACGGATGGAGCATGGCTATATACGCAGCACGATAATATCCCGTCCAATTCTTCTTCTTATTGCGTAAAACTCGTTCCGTAAAGTAAAATATGAAATACATTCAACGACGCACAATGGCCGTATTGAGTTCCCTAGGAATGTCCTACTCTCCTGATTTATATATAGACTCAAACACATTTTTCATATTCTCGAATTTTTATTATACAACTACATTACTTCTAACAGAAATTGTAAAACGTGACGTAATATCGCGCTTCAATGCGATGAAGGAAAACGGAACGTCGAATTGACCCAAAGTTGGAGCTCTTTGTTGCAGAAGTGACATGTGTCGGATAACAAAATGATTAAAGACGTAACTTATCAGAATATTATAATTACTCTCTACTGTCAAACTAGCCGCGTAACGTGAAGCTATTAGAACGTGTGGCTATTTGAACCTGAAACAACTGAAAGCCGGCTATTTAGAAGTAATAGGGAAAGTGCTTAGCGTTCAAAACTATCTGACATTAAAATATTCTATATAGCGTTGAACTATTCACTGATACTTGTTTCGTGCATTATCTATTTGCCCTTCTCGTTTCGCGCATTCAAAATCTTATGCATCGTACTTTACATGAACAAACGAAGACTATTTCGATCATTTTACGCAGAGTGCTCGAGATCATAAATTTCAGTCAGGTCAATCGCCAGTCCGCTATCTCCTGCGTGCATTTTATACGAACAAATTCGATTGAGAGATGAATCCCGTAGGAATCGATATGCCAGTTCAGTGAGTAGCGAGTTCGAGATCCTGCTGGAATATTAAATAGGATACGAATTTAGGATAGGGACAACGTAGACATATATCTTTCCCCAGAAACGCCTCTCGTATTCGTATATCTTTTGCACGTTGTAACATTTTTTCTACTCAGTTTTCTTTCTTACGTCTACTTAATGCCTCTTCATTAATTTTCTTTCATATTTTAACTCGGCATTTTTTTCACTTGTAAAAAATCTCTCCCTGTAAGGGGATTTTCTAAAATAAAGTTTATACGTTACTTTTTGCTAAGACGACATATGAGTCGCGAATTAAATTTAAATCCGGACCCCCATCAAAAGCGTATCCTAGAACTTATTATCGAATAATACTCTGTGCGATATATATATTTTACCTCTCAGCCATACGCCACCTCATACTTTCCTCAGGAAGATTCGACATCTCTTATAAATGCGTTTCTACTTTTGTCGAGTTTCAGCGTCGAAATTTCATTTTGCGATAGAAACTTGGCAGTGACATCCCGTGTCACCCGATTTAAATCTCTCTTTTGTTTTCTCGATCCTCATGCGCGCAGACGTTTGTCCTCCTTCCGGAAAATCGAACATTTTCCAAAGTGGAAGTTTGCTATACAGACGGAATACGTAGAACGTGCCGCAACGTCGATTTAACCCCTTAGCCGCTAAAAGCGACTATTGTTACTCGCAGAGCAATCCTTCTTGTGTATCCAAGAGCAACTATATAGCAGCTATATATATAGTTCCGCAAATCGCAGCGATAATGTCACGCAGTGCTACACAGTAATGGCTACAACATATTCGCTCTGTTATTTTAATGGAGAACTCAGAGTACTGAGAGAGTACGCAATCTTCATTTGCTTTATAATCTTTCTTGCATTACTTTATTAAGTTATAATACCGTGAATATGTTAGCATAAATAAGATCAATTTAGCACGCTAGCATGATGGATGACACTTCATTTATATTTTCAGAAACTAAATTTTCATTTCTTATCTGAGCATCATTATCACTTTTTTCTGATTATATACTGTAAAAATTAATGCATAAACAAGAAAGTAATTTCTTTGTTAATAGGAAAAAAATGCTAGCGAGCTTTACAAATATGATGGATGTGCTGTACAATTCGTGGTTAAAAGACGCACATGTACTTCTACGATATTCTTACATTGTTCTCTAGTATCGTTTTCTTTGTTTAACCTACTCGAATTTCCGGGCACGAAACTTTCCTCTTACGTTTTATAACCGTAAGTATATACAGGGATATAAACGGTTTTACTGTCCGCAAGATCCATACGGAACTTTCATCACTCTGCGTTCCCGAGGAATTTGCAAAACAGGGTGTATGTATATTTAATCAGTCTACTCTATTTGTCATGTTTGCTTTTACAATATAAATTTCCTATTGCCAAGAATTTCTGTTGCAAATGCGAACTGTACATATACGAGCAGATCTTTATGCACATTCTTCCGAAACTGGGTTAAGTCTCGAATTAAATTTCCCCTTACCGCGGTAAAATCCTCTTCGTCCACGAGGGGGGAGGGGGAGGGGAAAATCGGGCAAACTTTTCGCTGCAGCATTTGCCGTGTATTTACGCGTTCCATTTTATTGCGTCCGCGCAAAAGTATTACGGTAACTCTATTTTTATTTGTCACATATAAACACGGGACATGGCGATAATATGAAAATCAGTGATGCGCGATACAACAAGGTATATGGAGGGTGTCATAAAATATTAGTTCTCGTATATTTGTATGCAATTTAGATTCTGGTTATCGATGGAAAAGAAGGATTCGCTGTACATATTAATAAGGGCAGAGCGGTGCAGAGTATACCCATGAGAAGTCAATTCAATTACAATCTCATTTCGATGAATTTATAAGAAAAGTTTCACAGTATAAATAATTCTGTCTCCCTGTTGCAGATGGTGTAACCCGAGGGAACCGATGACCGATTCGATTCACGATCCTTACTGAAATCAGCCGATCGATCGTCGATCGCCGTAAGCGGGGCAGGATCAAGATGTGACGCGCAATGTATCTTTGACGGTTTCGCATTAAAGACCAGAGTGCATAGCGCTGGACTTAATAAGTAAGTGCTTTGCCATTTGGAGAGATTGCATAACAAATCACAGTCGAAGGATATCTCGAGAACGACGAAGACAATTCGTCAGTTAAGAATTAAGGCCACGACTTTGCCCGGAAAATCCAATTATTTTAAAGTACTTTGACGGAAACTTTCTCTCAGTTTTTGACTTACTTCTGAAACCCCGATTGCCCTTTGATTTTTTCTGCAGTGAATACATTGTTAACTGTGATTTTATTGTGTCACCATTCTCCATAGTTTGATCGTATGGCTAACAATGACCAAGATTATTTTATCTATCAGTGAAATTTTATCTATCAGTGAAAGTTTATTATTTCCACGATTTGAATTCGGCATGCATTGCAGTTTAATTACGGAATACGGAGGATAGTCTGCTCAACGTGTCATCTAGTTACAAATATATTTTAAATATTGCCGCTACAAATACTGCCGCTGTCACGTATATATGAATCGAAAATTAAATAAATTTTTAATTGCGCAAACGACGTGACCTGATTCGTGATTAATGTCAGAATAGGCTCCAAATATTCGACAAGTGCCCTTTCGCGTTCATGTCAATTGCGCCTCATCGATTGCTATTGAGAGACAGAGGTACGGCATTCCGCTGTTAATACTCCACACTCGAAACATTACGAGTTAGCGTTTGATTTACTAATGAAGTGAACGTACCACGCTAATATGCCGCGCGTATAATTCTAATTCTATTATCCATTTATTATTGTCTCATGTTAAACTTGCGAAATCAATAGTCCTTTGTCATTGCGCGAATACGCCCTCGCGTCCCTCATAGCAAAATATTACGTGCGTACCGCTCAAGTGCGCTCGAAATACGAGAAAAGTAACTTTTTCGCGGATAATTATTATTTTACGCTTGCTAGAAAATAAACATTAAAACCAGAGCGTTAATTATTCAATATTGAACGTCCAAAGAAATACACGCGCTTTGTATTTCACTTTATTAAATAAAAATTTTTTCATAAATATAAATTTTGAATAAAAAATATACTGAAAATAATAAAGATATATTTTTTAAGAATAAAAAGAGAAAGTTTATTTTTAATTCCAACGAAATTACTATTTATGGTGTGTGATTTAGTAGCGTAATCAATAGGACGGAACAACAATGTAACACGATACACAATATAACTATACACAAAATGTTATTTAAACTGGGGTTTGGAATTGGAATCGATTGTACTTCCCGTTCTAATCAAAACTCGGAAACAACTGTGAGTTACTGCAGTTGACGCACTTTAATTAGGATATTCTAGTTATAAGCTTGAGCAAACTGAAATTCTATAAGGGAGCTACACCATCTAACAAATTAAGCGAATCGACAATATTTCTCTTTATATTAAGTATTTTCATCTCGATGTTTCCGATTTTCTGTTTATTACCGCGTGGTAAATTTCAAACTGCCGAAAGTTTAAGCGAGTTAAATATGCTGCGGTGAGGTCGGAACGTCTTGTATGTATGTATTATAGGATGTATAGAATCTCTCTCGCGCGCGTTTCAAGCGGTTACTTCGTAGGATTTTCTATCGTTTTACAAAGATGCATTCCGGCGAAACAATGCGCGTACTCGATTAAAAAATGTAGCGGAAATATGCGTAACTGGTGTTTGAGAATACAAGATGGTTTAACGTTCACCCTTGTACTCGTGTGCAACAACGCATAAGGACGTGGTCGCCGACGTCATGTAACGCTATACCATATATCACGCTACAGCACGTGAAATAGAATTTATCGATTACGAAATTTATCTCACGTGACGCGATACCGACGAAAAATATGCAGCCTCGTTCAGTCCACGCCTCACAGAATTTTAAGGACGGCAATTTCTCTCTCTCTCTCTCTCTCTCTCTCTCTCTCTGTGTGTGTGTGTGTGTGTGTGTGTGTGTATGTAGGTGTGTGTGTGGGTGGGATGGGTGTGTTCGGTAGACGCGGGCGACGGGCTGCCTTTAACCGACTCTACCCTGAAAATTTCAGCATCCGGAGAGTGAAACGCGTTCGCGCGACGTTTTAGGAAAATTTCGACGCTGGTACAAATTTTTCCTAAATGGCGATCCTGTATGGTTCGGGCTAGTAATTCAGTTGAAGGTGCGAAACCCCGTCGGCGATGGAGTTGTAATCGAATTGTTTGGGGCGACGCGTTCAGTCATGGACGCTGTCGGCGGTGCGAGCTCTAACTTTGTTCCTCTTTTTTTCTTCTTTTTTTTCCTTTTTTTTTTTACGAAAACTTGTAATGTGCAGTCGAGCGAATTTCACTGGTGAACTGTCACGCGCAGAATTACGTGCTTTTCGCAGCTTGAAGTACTCGCGGCAAAATAGTCCGTATTATCTGTAAAGTCTTCGAAAACTTCGCGCATCCGCCGGGGACGTTTTGGTCGCGTGATTAATAAGTTTTGCGCAATTTTAAATATTATGAGATTTTAATGTTACGCGGCGCGATTTCTTGGGGATAAGCGCGTTGCATGTACAAAGGATAAATTCGTGCGCATTGAATATTACCATATGTTATTATAATAACTCCGTTGGATTTAAGATTTAATAAGTGATCAATTGCGTATCGTATTTCGCGGGTAATGCAATACTATTGACTAAAATCAGCCGATCGTCTGCTCTTCTTACATGGGAATCGCCATCGGAATGGAGAACACGCTTTTACATCAATCGATGAAACTGGATAAGCTTACAAAGCCGATCTCGAACGATGTTACGTACCATGAAAGTTCCGCGATTGCTTTAATCAAACACGACTCGATACGCCGCTTTGGTTGCAAATAGCCAGACTGGGATATTTCACCGGCTGATTCCTGAGAGCTCCTACGGGTAATCCCACTGTGATTTTTCTAACGATTATCTCCTGACTGCGATATGATTCTTTCTTTTTTTTATCGCGTTTTGCGGCTCGCTGATTCGTCAGGACGGCTATTAAAAGCGTTCGTCTCCTGTTCGAAAAGCACTCCCCTGAATCGCGGTGCTTTCGTCCCCTTTCGGCATTAACTAAATCAATATTTACCTCGTAGGCGTACATGTGTAATAACGAAGTTTGACAGTTCCCTCGCGCTTCAAATTGGTCGGCGCATAGAAGCCGAGAGAGGGGGCAGTCAGAGAAATGAGAGAAATGAGAGAAAAAGAGAGAGAGAGAGAGAGAGAGAGAGGGAGGGAGAGAGAGACTCCGAGTACTCTCGGATGATGAAGTACCCGACGGTTTTGACACGACAAACGGCAAACAGAACGGAGTTACTACGAGGGAGCGGTGTTTTCCCGGATTTCCAAGTGGTAATTACACGGAAGTGAGAGAACGTGAAAAATGTTATTCCGCGCGACCCGTTTCGCGTCGCGATCGCTATCTCTCCGAGGGAAAGAAAGAATCTGGATTTAAGCAACCCGCCTCTTTCGGTTCGATACCGAGAAAAAGGCGTCTTTAACGATTCGGTACGACTCACGAGTTCTGTGAGAATGCGGAATCGTGCTTTACCGTCTCATACGTTCGTCGCGTTGACCGTTTCACAGTGAGAATATATATATACCGTGTATCGTTAAACCCTGTATTTTTATTGGCGACGCGACGTTTCTCGTGCCGGGAGCGTGACAAAAGCCGGGCTGCTTGCCGAACACTCGGAGCACGAAAATGGAAACATTTTCCGCGCTTTCAGACCTACCGCAGGCTCTCGTGCAGAAAATAATACCTCGTGCGTGCGGTCGAATATACATAAGTGCCGCGCGCAATCTGCGACCCGATAATTTATGGCCTAAAGAAAAACCACCGTTGGATATGCTTGATGTTGCGATTTATTAGGGATATTAACGATTTTACCTATTCTTACATTTTCAGACCTAGCTGTACGATCGGGGTTTCCGTAAATATGCATGTGAATAATGATGATTACTTAACCCTACGGCTGCGGGTTCGTTTATTTTAGCAGCAAAAACGCTGTTACAAAAATTGAGGCATTACCTCCGCTTAAATAAATTGAACGATAAATCTACAAGAATTACTGATCAGTGATGAAAAACTTAAATTCTCTGTGAATAAAAGTGTTAGCGAGTTAGAAAAAATAGAACGGGAAGGACAAGTTTAAAATGTTGTTAAATATTTCTTTTGTTTTGATCGTCGCTAAACATATGTTTCAAACTTACTTTGATCTGCAATCACGAGTGATTCGGCGACGAAAAAATTGCGAACTTTTCGAAACTTTTGATGCGCTTTCGCTTACATACACATAAATACGTACACGCGCGAGAAACACACATATCTCTCTTTAGCAGTTTGATAAGATTTCTATCTGGCTAAACTCAATTCGTAGATCAACGTTATTGCCAGTCGAAAAGTTGACTGAAATAAGCGAATTGGATTGGCGAATGCCAACCGATTTCCGCAGTCGTGGAAGAACTCGCGAAAGAAACGCGAAGGCTGTATTAATTTTCGTTTGAAACGACCTTTCAAACGTATACTTTACTCGATCGTATTACTCGAAACGTTTCGTGAAGTACAACTGTTATTTTGTACAGAATTTATATCTCACATATCGAACGTTGCTTAAATGTCATTCGAGCTGTATAAACGTATTCGTTCGCTGGACATTTGATTCCGAAGTCAGATTGACTTTTGTATATTTAAACCCCCCGATTCAACCGACTGTATTAAACTATAACTTTTCAGTATCAGAATTTTGTGAGTTCGTGTTACAATTTACAAATACTGGTACGTTTGTTGAAACGGGAACAAAAGGGAAGAAGGAGATGGTACGGGAAAAGAATTGATTTATCAACGATAGCTGCGTGATACTGAACGATCTGACTTGCAGAGGGTATCCTGGACGACATGAACTCGAGCGGAGAACCCGGCGGAACGATGTCGGACGATTATGAAGTCGGAGGTTGCAGCGTCCCGGAAGAGGAGACGGGCTCGAATCTGCCGACATGGGAGGCGGTGGCAGCTACGCTTACTTTGGGCTTCCTCGTGCTGGCGACGGTGTTCGGTAATGCGCTGGTTATCCTGAGCGTGTTCACGTACCGGCCGCTCCGGATCGTCCAGAACTTCTTCATCGTCTCGCTGGCGGTGGCCGATCTCGCGGTGGCGATACTCGTGATGCCATTCAACGTAGCCTACCTGCTGCTAGGCAAGTGGATCTTCGGCATCCACCTGTGCAAGCTGTGGCTGACGTGCGACGTGCTCTGTTGCACCGCTAGTATCCTCAATTTATGCGCCATCGCGCTGGACCGTTACTGGGCGATCACCGATCCTATCAATTACGCTCAGAAACGCACCCTCAAGCGAGTCCTCGGAACGATCGCCGGCGTATGGATTCTTTCGGGTGCGATCAGTTCGCCGCCGTTGGCCGGGTGGAACGACTGGCCGGAGGAATTGGAACCAGGCACGCCCTGTCAGCTCACCAGACGGCAGGGCTACGTCATATACTCGTCTCTGGGTTCGTTTTTCATCCCGTTGCTGTTGATGAGCCTGGTTTACCTGGAGATCTTTTTGGCGACGCGCAGGAGGCTACGGGAACGGGCCCGACAGAGCAGGCTGGGCCCGGTGCAGTCCACCAGGCACCGCGAGACCGACGACGCCGAGGAGTCGGTCAGCTCGGAGACGAATCACAATGAGCGTTCGACGCCTCGTCTGCAGGCGAAGCCGTCGCTGATCGACGACGAGCCGACCGAAGTGACGATAGGTGACAATGAACGTACCCCCGGTCGTACCAGCGCGTCCACTAGACGAGGTGGCGGCGACGCCATCCCCGTCACTTCGACCGTCTACCAGTTCATCGAGGAGCGACAGCGGATCTCGTTATCCAAGGAGAGACGCGCGGCGAGGACTCTGGGCGTCATCATGGGCGTCTTCGTCGTCTGTTGGCTGCCGTTCTTCCTCATGTACGTTATTGTGCCGTTCTGCCCGGCCTGCTGCCCGTCTGAGAGGATGGTGTACTTCATCACGTGGCTCGGCTACGTCAACAGCGCTCTCAACCCCCTCATCTACACGATCTTCAATCTCGATTATAGAAGAGCGTTTAGGCGGCTGCTGCGAATCCGCTGAACCCCCGCGGCCGTCACGTTAGGCCCCTTGGGCTTTGGCAGACGAGGGGGATCCTCGTGATTCCGTTCGACGTCCGGCCGTCCGAATCTCTCTCGCCGATCGCGAGCCACGCGGAATCTCGCGGCGACCGGGTATAACAGCCCCTGCGCCACGATTTCTATACTCACGGGATTTCCGTCTGCTAGCCAACGGGAGTCGTTAAGTAAGTTCTTCGTCCAGGAAAAAGCGCGTTGCTCGTTGTATCTCGCGTCGGGATGGCAATATGTCGTAATTAACGGAAATTTAGACGTCTCGCTCACCCCGATCGCTTGTTCGCGCGCAGCTCGTTATGGTAAACGCGGTGAAAACTTGACGCAGTCAGCACAGAGACGACGATGACGACAAGTTACGAAACGGCGAAGCGTCGCGGAGCGAGAACTCAGAACAAGTAAGTTACCAGCAAATTCGCAGTGCGTAAAACGGTTATTACCGTTTTACGCCAAGTTACGAACCAATCAAAACTTGATTATTTATATTTTCGACTACTGCGTTTAACTAAGATACCAATCCTGTTAGCGCGAACAATTACGTTAAACAATTATCTGACGTGTAGCGATGAAGAAGAGACGGCTATAATTCCCAACCGACGAAATAAGTAACGCACTGTTGTTTACGTCGAAGTAGAAAGAAACGTGCGTAAATTTTATTAGGCGGAAATTTCGAGGTCGTAAACAGACATAAAGGGGGAGAAGATTAAAGATTAAAGATCGTTCGCGCGAAACTTATTAGAATTGGTTATAGAATCAATCTCTCTCTATCCCTATATAATGCTCGGTTCCTAAATCAAACATTTACAAAGTTTTTGAATTATTACGCGACTTTGAAGGTAAATTCGTTTTTATGAGGCGAAAACTTGAACGCCACAAGAATCTCGAAAATTTCCTTCAACTGGTATAACGGATTGCCGTGACTCCGAAAGAGCCCGAAGAGCGATGTGCACTTACCGTCGGAACTTGCCTGAAAATTTATCAGGCTTCCCGAGAAGATGTTGAGATAATGGATACGGTCTCATCCGGGAGATGCACAAAGGCAATCTCAATCAAGATTGGCAGACTGGCCAGGCCAGCGCTGATTCGGTCCTGAAGAGCTTTCAAGGGCGAAAGTTGAAGGGAAACTATCCGCGGGAGTGATAAAGGAAATTATGCTTCCTGTACTGGCTGGCGACTAGCTTCCTCGAATATAATTATATAAAGCTTTGTGTCAGAGCTCCGTATGAATTTTCTCCCTTCCATGGTTTCGATGATCAATCTAGCCGCGCTGGAAGATGATTAATGATTAAATTTCGCGCCCGAGAGTGTGTAAATGCGATTTATCATTAGATCAATAACGCTCGATACCGGATTGTAATGGAATCGAGGTCATCGGGGGAGGTCTCGCGAGAAGCCACCGTCGTTCCTCTCCTCGTCGCGCACAGTTTTCGTCTCCCAGAACTGCACGGGGGAGCAAAAGATACGTCTCGGTAGAATGTCGAGTAACATGTCTGTCGGTTCGGCGAACGCGCGTCGTGGTGAAAGAAGGGAACGTGCTTTTCTTCTACCAACGACACAACGGAGAAACAATCGTACGTGCGTTTTATGTAGGTAGACCCGGTTGACGTGCGTACGTCCACCGAACGTTAACAATTGCAAGTATTACGGTTGTGAATAATAATTAATACTAAACCCATGAGCCTTGGTCGCGGGGCACGTAGCGTAAGGAAACAGCGTAATAGGCATTCATTCGTCATCAGCCGAGGTGGTCGTTTATTCGAGGCGTGACGTTAACAACGCCGACCCGCAAAATCTCTGCGGTTTCACGACGCGCGCGGTCGCGGCCGCGCCTCGCATGAAATCACACTTTAAACCGCCTCTCGACGTATTCACGTTGACACGCGATTATATCGTCACGTACCGCTACAAAAGTTTCCCGGAATCACCGCTATTTATTATAATGACGGTTCTCTTAGCTTATTAACATACGGTTTTTCCTTAGAACTCGGACGGCAGACCATCCATTTATTCCAACTTTTTAATATCCAACTTTCGTGACCCTATATATAATGGCAGCATCATGATTTACAATTCTTCATCTTAACTCGTTAATCAAACACGTTTCGGTCATAAATAATAGAATAAGCTCTCGTCATTCATTTATTTCTTTTCACCAGAAGCTTAAACTTTTGTTGACAAACTTTTCGTCGTTCCACGGCAAGTATCAAACAGGAATTATAACGTATTTTCATTGAAAATTCTTCAAATGGATACAGGATCGGGGAAATGATTTCTGATTGTCGCAAACTTTTCGCTATTAAGAGTGATTTCGAAGAACACGGTTCTCCAGTAAATATCTATTTTTGCGTCTCTCTGTTGTCGATCAATGAGGCACGTATCGGTGATTACGGGATACCGAATAGATCTGCGTGCACGCACACACACACACGTACACACATACACACGTACATTCATATATCTCGACATACGCGAAGTATTATTTATATGACCACAATAAAATTTAAAGTATCTTTAAGGGTAAAAACGAGGGAACAGGCGGCGAGAAACCGCCATCTCCTCGAGTGCCGCGCCAAACGGACAGATTGTTGAGGTAAACCTTAGGTAAGAAGGGCGAAGAAAATAGATCGGACGATCATATGACTCGGTGGTATAAAGCTCGTCACCAGGGCACTCTATAATAAGGTTGTGATAAGGTTGTGAGAACACGTTCGTAGCCGTGCTACGAACGACATAAGATTTTTAATTACTAACAGATAGGGAACATTTCTTTACTCGAGTTATACTCTTCAATGCAGTGTTGCCTCCTGCCCAAGAGGAAGAAAGGGAGCGAAAGAAAGAGAATCAACGCTACGACGTTCCGATCGTCTTTAAAAAGTATATCGTATAGTTTCTTTTTTCTTTTATTCCTTCTTTTCTTTTTTCTTTTTTTCTTTTTTTCTTTTCTTCGTAACCTTGCCAAAACGCTACAGGTAGTTCCGAACTTGCAAACTTGGCTGCGATGGGTTGTTATACAAACGGGATTACGTTTTCACCGAAGCTATCGCATGAATTTTATTTCCGTGAAAAAACTCATGCCTAAACGCTGGCACTCGTTTCGCACTATTTTTTTATTTAGATGAAATTTCCGCGGTGACCTTTGATGCATATAATATCTCGCGTGGAAATTTGATCATTCGATTCGATTCTTTTGCGAACGCGTATATTTGAAATAGTATACAGAAAAAATTTTATCGGTGTAAAGCCAAAACGAATTGATATTTTTTCTACTATTCTTTTTTCTTTTTTTTTACGTATATATGTATTATATATAGAAATAAAATTTATTATTTGAACTTGAAAGATTTTTTTTCCTTCGTATTACTTTCGCGAAGATATTAATAAGTGCCAAAATAACATATTTATCACGTTTTGTGACTCGGTAGAAAAAGATATAAAGTTTATTAAAACATTTTTTCCCTCTGCATTATCCCCGATCTCTCTTCTCGTATTGTTCATCTTCCTCACATTATCTCGTTGCGTGAGGTAGCGTTGTATTCTTCGGATACCGATATCTTGGGTAGGAATCTCAAAATGCGTAGTTTATGATATTATATTATATATTGTATATTATATCGCGTATTATATTAATATACGTATCAGCAGTGCAATTCTCGCATGAGTGTTTCGCGAATCGGTACGCAGCTTCTTTCAATATCCTCTCTTGAAATTTAAGTCGAGTGATTTCTCTCTCATTTTTTAAATGTCAGGGTCGTTAAATATAATATATATTGTAGATGCTGCGAAGCGATTCACGATGCGCGAGAATTTCACGTCGTGATCGAGCCTGGTCGCTCGATACAAACAATACAGTTCTAGATACGTATAATAAATAAAAAAAAGATACATATATATATATATATATATATATATATATATATATATATATATGTACATATATATATGTACACACACACCTAGTTGATAAACTGATACTCGGCTGGTTGTGATTTACAAGTATAGCAATACAGCGATACTCGTTTTTGTGCGTGGTAACTTATTGCCGGCGGAGCTTTTCTCTTTTCCAGTTCAGAGAGTTATTTTTCGCACAATTCGAACTTCTTCCATGTCTGCGAATCTAGAAATAATTTTTTTTTCAAAGAAAATTCAAAATATAAATTCTCATCCGATGGATGAAAACAATATATATCCATTCCACGGTCGTCGCGCTCGTGGATATGATCTCTGACGATCTTGTCGCATCCGTTGTCGATAAGTAATTTTTTAATATACTATTAATATTTTAAAAATATTCGTAGACATATCAAGACTTTTCTCATAAGAGTGAAAAATTCAAATCATTCATCATATCTATATGTTGTGTATTTTGCATCGTGTATTTTTACGTTCGGAAAAATATAGGTGATGCATACGCAAAAAGGGAAATCATACGTTGTACCATAAAGCGCGAGAAAAAACGTGACGCCACGCTCGCGTGAGAGAAATGTTTTCGAATTCAAACGAAAATTGAAAATAGCATGGTTACAATATAACCTAGGATGGCATAGAAATAAATAATATCTAGTGGGATATAACGTGCTTGCCATTTTATAAAACGCGTTCGTCGTCTAGATGTTGGATTTAGTGAAAATTGATATCAATTGAATCGTCACGTCATTTTCGATTTAGTATCGTTGTTATCATCATTTCACAAGTACAAAATCCAGAAACGTGCGAATTCTACAAGGATTTTTCATAAGAGTTTTTTTATCGAGAAAATTATTCTAGTAATAGATAAAAGAAAATTGTTTGTATATAACGAACAGTATTATAAAACTTAATTTGTAACTATAAATTAAGCAAATCGTTAAATTTGCAGCTTACGTTTTACACAAAGAAGTTCCCTAAAATATTTTCTATTAGCGCGTATAATTTTCATTTCTCGAAATGGATGTGGCGAAATAGTTCAAAGCTTTCGCGAATCATGTTTGTATATATAAATCTGCCTTTTTGTGTTACGGCGCTCGTTCTATAGATTTATACATACGTTTCAAATATATAGTTATTTCTACGAGTATTTCAGTGTGGAATGGATGTAACATATTTATTTGATCTTGTAATCTGTCTCTTGTAAAAGACACATGCGGGAGGGTTGTAATGCAAGCGCGAGGCGAATTTGTATGTTGCAACATTATGAAATTTCTGCGTTACAAGATATTCGAAATAAGGGAAGAAATTTGAGAGAAGCTCCGCTCGCATCTCTGGAATGTGCAGATCGAATGAGCGTTCATGTGAACCTGCCTGCCGCTCGGATGTGTGCATGCAAAATCAATTAATGAACAGGACAGGCATACTGACGTGCGTGTATGCATGTAGTAAGTAACCGGTGTGCGAGTAATGAGTGCGTTGAATCGATGGACGATTATGTATCTAATTATGTATCTACACCACGATGATGTTGGTAACAGGAAAACATTTATTTCGATTGACGACATTTATGACGGATGCACGGAGTAGCGTGAAATCTCTGTGTAAATGCCGAAATAAAATCGTTTAGAAAAATACGTACGCGACTCACGAATTTCAGTCGATATTATATGTAACACTTACGAATCTTGATAATCAACTTCCGGCCATACTTACATAGCAGAATTGATATTAACATGCGCGATTGACCCAATAATTTTTTTAATCGTAATTCTTATTACGCGTTCTTTACTACCGAAATATATGTTACCAATTAAATTACCAATACGTATTAATTCTTGGATAGGTGCGTGGCGTATGGTAAAAACTCGTCGTTAATTTAAAAAAAAAAATATGTGTGAGATGAATGTACGAATATCAATGAAATATTGAAAATAAACAATGTTGTACGGTGTTATGAATTTTACGCAATGTTCACTGTGGATTTCTCCAGAATTTTGTGCGCCTGTTTGTGCGATCGAATAATAGAAAGAGAAAAATAAAAGAATATATATACATGTGAGTACGATATATTTTATTGTTAATTTGCTTAAGCAAATATATTTTTTTTTGTTAGTTTGCAAACTTGGTTTATCTCGCATCTCCTTTTTATGTAACGGCTCATAAACATAATAAGTTATTCTATTGAGATGGTTTTTTCCGCGTTCTAAAATATCCCGTATCGCGCATAATGTAAATTTGGGCTGACGATTCGGCGGCATTTGCTATTTTTTTACGGCAGGTTATACAATGCAAAGTTATATATATATTTTGCGTGATGCATTGCACGCGACGCTGAAAACGCCAACGAAATCGTCTGTGCCGTGTCTCGCGGTTGCATTGTTACAAGAGCCAAGAGCTTCGTGCATTGTTCGTGTTACGTGGTAATTCCCTCTATATGATATAACCCAAATACTAAAATAACAGTCCGGACAGAAAACGTAATAGGCCCTTTTTATAAAACACTCGGACTAAAAAAATTAATTTACACAACGTAAAAATGAACGAAACACCTTAGTAACTGCACCAACTAGTTAATATAAAATGGATTCGACCAAGAGCGATCTTTTATAACGTGCTATGAAAGATTTTTTTTTACATATTTTACACGAGTTATGATATAAATAATGTAATGTAAAACTTATTATTTTTATTTGTCACACATTTAATCGTTTTTTAATCGTTATTTATAATTCTATTGAAATAAAACATTTTGACTATTCGAACGAATGGTTAACGATAAATCCGTTTAAATTTTTAAGCACGCGGAATCATAATAAATATATCTCTTTATTTTACCTCATAATTTTTCTACAAGTCCTTTTAAGTAAGTACACCACCTGAATGTTATGGAACATCGATATCCTCAATAGACCGGAAAGTATGGTTGAAAGGATAAGAGCATTGGATATATCGTAACCGTAAATTTCGGTGAAATAGAAAATAGTAAGGATATACGAATATTACGATTTTACACATTGCGTGTATATACAAATGTTAAATTGAGTGTGATGATTAAGGGTGATGAATTCCCTATCGCACTGTCGCTCGTGTAATCCTGGGAGATACTTTGGGTTGATGAAACGACCCCATACATGAGAATACATGCGCTCGTATGATTCGACAATCTGGTTGGTTTCATCGGGCAAGCGTGCACGCAAGTATTTTCGTATGCATGAATGAACAAGTCGAGCGATGCTTATCGTCGCGCTAATAATTTTCTCTGGAGAAGTATAAAGCGCGTCGTTTCGACCGAGCGCTCGACTGGCACACACGTAAGAATCCACGAAGAATTTTACAATTAAATAAAGCAGGCTTCCACCGCGCGGTAGACGACGCACGAGTGCTCCACACAAAGTATTACCGTGAACTCGTGAAACGTTCATTTACAGGCTCCGCGGACACGCGAGCACCGCAGCATACAAATCAATGCCGAAACCCGGGCGTTTTCCGTTACCTCCAATCGTTTCCTCGTGCAATCTCGCGTAGCGCAGTCTCCGAAAAGACCGCGTATATCTTTTGCGTAAACGTGAAAGCAGCGTCGCGAGACCGATTACGCCTGATTGTATTTCGTTGTACGCTGCACTTCGAAAAAGGAAGCTTGCACGCAAATTTCGCCACGGCCGGCCACATTTTCGTCACCTCCGACGATTTTATTATGGATAAATGCGCTTTCATCGATCGGATAATTGCTCCGGCAATTTTCTTTAATGGATTTCCGCTTGTTCGTTATATCAGGAGCGACCGAAGTACTCGGGGCAAGGTGGAAATTATCGCGATTACTTTCTGAATGTGAAATGAAAGGCGTCTCGAAATAAAACGTCTTACGTGGATTTCATCTTATGTCTATATGCGTGCGCTGGTACCTCATTTTTTATAATAATTGAGATAAATGTTGGCTATAGTAAAGTATATAAATCTACTATTTATGGATAATAAGTGCTCTTTATAACGCGATAAATATCAAGTGTGATACTTTTAATGAATTATTTAATTTTGGTTGAAATAACGTTTTTTAATGAATAAAAAGAAAAATGCCGTAGCTCGACGACATAATGGCATTCTGGACATAATGGATTCTGTAGAATTGCCCGAACCATGCAAATTATGAAATATCCGGAGCTCCGAGTCGTTGGCCGAGTCTAATATTGAATGCTTAATATTCACGACAGCACCCTTTATCTCATCGTACTAGAAACTTTCAAGTGAAGCGTAAAGCCCACTCTATTGCTGCCCCGCAGGAAAAGTTCAGCGCTAAAACACGCCGGCTTTTCATTTACGCCGATTAGAGCGATTTATGGATCCTCGTGTGCAGTCGTCTTGCGTGCAATATTCTCGTTTCTCCATCACGCTCCTCATCCCGATAATTCCAAATGGCCGACACGATTTACATACCCCCGTAATCACTACGCGATTACGTTCTTATGTATCACCTTGACTCAAGCTTCCAAAGTAAATGGTACGCGTGGCAATGTCTTAATGTCAATGAAAAATTTTCAAGAGTTGTTTCTTAGATCATCGCACTCAAAGACGAAACTTTGTAATTAATCGGAAGCAACGTAAAGTGATTCCCGGCAGTAATTGAGGATCCGCAAGTTTCCTAGTTTTATTAATACACTTAATAAACCAATTTTACTATGTAAATTTGAAGAAGATCGTGCAAAACGATGTAACGAGTTATAAATTCAATCCATATCATAAATGAAATGAATTTAATTGCGAGCGCGGCGACGTTACTCGTGTATGTATATTGTTAATATTTGTATTGTAAATCATAATCACAGTAAAAGTGTAATTGGAGGCAGTGCTTAAGGAGGTTCTACAGATAATGGATGTATCTAAAAATTGGAAAAAACTTTATGGACGTGTAAATTGAGATGCAAGAAAAGTGCTCGAAAAATTTTAGCATCGGTTTACCGTGTAAAAATTTGCAAAAATGAATTTTAAAATCACAGTTTTTAACATAAACTACATATGGCAGAGGGGCTCTTGGAGACAGGAAACGAGATATTAATTATATAAAGGCGACCCACCAAAGCTCAAAAAACGGAGCTCTTATAGATCTTAATCTAAGCTTTTCAGAAATATCGAGAAAAACAAGGGTTATCGCGTAAAATTTTGTGATATTGGCTATTGAAACAGGCCATATCACAGTTCACGTAGCGTGCTTCGAATAACAAGGGAGATTTGGCAATGTCGCAGCGACTGCACCCGCGCGAAAAGTGTACAGCCAGTACAGCACCACAGTATGACAGCACCTCAAACTTAAGCACCTAACGTTTACGAGCGCTTACGGAGAATACTCGCTCTAGAATTATGTGAAATTGTGAAATAACCGTGGTCATATGAGCAGAACTGTCAAGTTCGCGACGTTACCACATTTTCTTCCATTATAAGCCGCCAGAGTCAAAGGAGCACTTACACGATATTTTTAATTATTCCTCGCTTCGACTAATATGGGTATGATATAAGCTCTAACGTCATCAAAATTCACGAAAATATTTTATGAATACTTAGAACCGATGAATTTGAAGATTTTCTCTTCATCTCTCAACTGACTAGAGAGTATCTGTAGAACCTCCTTAATGAAAATTAAATTGATGCGAGATAACTGCAGGCAGGAAAAAAGAAGAGATAGAAAAAATTGCATTATTAATCCATATATACAGTTACTTAAAAAAAGAATTTACGTTAATAACAGATCATTATTCCTTCAATAAACCGGCGGTCGTTCTAAATTGGCGAAAATTGTATCTAATACCTCTGTTTGTCGCGATTCTTTAACGTACACAACTCGGTGGTTTAGTGAAGAATTTAATTTTCTTTTGTTCAATGAAGATGCAATTTTCTTTTGTAAAGTCTGTAAAGGTTGGATTGTGTGAGATATTGATTGCAAAATATTTGCTATTACTAAACTTCTTCGTAAGGCTTCGCTTACATACGATATTAGTTTGTGCTGAATTGCTGGAATGAAGAACGTACAATATTATACGACATATATAGTACATGATATGATGATGATGATTAATGCAATTAGCCACGACACCACTTATGCAGCCTTTAACGTCTATCAAATCTAATTTTCAACTTATCTGCCTTCATAACGATTCACATACTGTGAGCATGAATTTGCTTTCTTTTGACCCGAAATCTGAATTTCCTTATATTTCCAGTCACCATATTTCTAACATACTACTCGAGCGACGTATTTTATCTTTTAAAAGGCACATATTCGATGTTCGTTTCGAATACAAAATGCGAAAAATTAGAGGAAATTTGAAGATATTGCCTGCATAAAAACGCTGGAAAATATTTAAAAATATTAAAAGAAAGAATTAAGTAGTTAATAATTTTCAGCATTTATTCTAACACAATTAGATCCTCACTCTAATCCAGCAATATACTTAAATTAATTCCTTAAGATGGAATTTTTAAAGAATAAGTAAATTCTTCTGAGCAAATTCCAAATTTGCCGAATGCAAGAAAATTATCATAAGTCGGATCAGCATGAATTACAATTTCTATGTTATTCTATGTCTATGTAGAACATCGTGAAGGATGCGATGGAAGAACGAAATTGCATGTATACGGGAAACGCACACGTGCGTGCTCGCGTATCCTATTTTCCGCGGAAATACGTAGAAAGCGATATTCAACCGAGCCGCGCGTATCTATATAGCGTTCTATTATTGTAGAAAAAGTACTTTGTAAGAAAAAAAGGAAATAATGGAGGAATACAGATAAACATCGATCGTATTATCCCGGAGGCAAAGCTACAGAAATACAAGCAAAGCTCATAGAGATTGCTTTTCGCGGAGATTCACAATCACCCTCGTGAAAGTGAGAGACCTTTTGGCGCGACCGGTCTTCATTTCCTGTACTTTGTACGGTATATTACTTCGCGAGTACGCAATGGTCGGGGAAAAAAAATAACGGACGTACGTGACAAATAATCACAAAAAAAACATGTAGCGTGTAGCACACGCACGTTTCAAAACTTTTGGCCATGAATGCAAACTCATGCTATCTCTATTTGTGTCGTATCATGACGATCGATAAGTTCAAATAATGCAAAGTAAATGCCCCGCATTAATTTCGCGTCGTTTCAAAATTGGTCCGCTTTTGAGGTCCACGCATTCCGTTCCAAATTTATATTTTCAATACTGAATCGAACAGTCATTAATGTAATGTGTATTCACGCGATAATTTATTAAGGTGAGCCCAATAAGCCCGTTGTCGTGAATTTTACCAATAAATCAATATATCCGTATGTATGTGCGTCTCGATTTTATTGAAAATTCACCACCGAAGAGGAAATCATTCTAAAACCAGATTTAAAAGTAACCAACTTTGAAGAAAGATTTCTCGGATTATCCTATAATCTGAGCTTTAATTTCCCGATTATTGGTAATTCTGAGAAATATGATATGACATGATATGACACTTAATACGTCGATGTCTGTCCATAAATTAATACGTATAATACCTATCTGATTAGTTAGCTATAAACGGAGCTTTAAAAACGGGGATTAGCCGAGATGCAATAACCGGGACGAGTCCTATCAAGTTGCAGAGATCTCACGCGAGGTGTTTCCAACGCAATTAGCGGCTTGAAAGCCCATAAGATGAATGTTACCATGAGGCCGCTGTATCGCGTCGTAATGACCGTTTATGCGCTGTACATTATGTACAAGAGCAGCAGCAGCAATACCTTTTACGTCTACTGCATCGATCTCTTGAACGTGATGGCGCAAATCTCGATTATGACGCACGAGAATTTAGCGACAAGAACTTCGGCCATGGCTGAATAGCACATGAATGAACAGGTGAACCGATGTGACAAAAAACCTGACGAACGTAGCGGACACCGCCGTGGAATCGTAACGTGTGATATGTATTCTCGGCGATAGTTATGTTGTTTATATTAATCCGACGCATTAAAAGTTTCTGTTTCAGTTACACATATTCAGTTGAAGTGATGGGCAAATCTTTTGCCCGAGATCCTTAAATTGCGCTTTAACAAAAGATAGATTTCACACATTTTCCTTACAGACAAATTTTGGCCTTATTTCAGCCCCGTTCTTTATTAAAAATTCATCTCAATTCTATGAATAAATAAAACAATCAATCTTAAATTCTCATTAATGTGCAGATATTGTTACATTAAAAATATTACCGAAGGGTCAAATAACTGCTTAGTATCTTCAAGAAGCACGTTCTGAAGATTCCCTTCCCTCGTGACTATAGTTCACTATCTATATAGATAGATAGTGAACTATGCACCGTATCGTTCTACAAAGATAACGGTATCATGGTGATCGAAATCCCACGGTGGCAGCCGTGTTCCTGTGGTTTCTCACGATTCTCGATCACTATACGTCTAGCTGAATTTCGCCATAGCGTTTCTCGTCACGATCCTCGTATACCTTCGAGAATCACTTTGATTCTACGAAATCCGCGTCCGGGAAATATATGGATGAGCCGAGTCCGCGTTTCGCGAGTTTGAGGGAGTGCTTCTGGTTTTGCCTGATGTCGATCACGCCGCAGAGTTGCGGTTTGATACCCAAGAATCTGTCCAGCAAATTGGCGGTCGCTGTCTGGGTGGATCTTCGAATTCGTCATAGCGGTGTATAATCTTGCTCCGTGTTTGACATTGGAACGGCGTATCGAGACGATAAACAATCGCATGCAGGAGGCAATGTCAAAACGAATATTCTTATCTTGCTGGTCTACTGATATTTCGAGAATGTAAAAAATAAGTTTTGTCCAAAGAAATTCTGCCCAAATACGTGATCCTTTTCTTGATAATAGTGAAATAAAATATGCAAACGATCTTGAAAATACTCTTTAAATTCTTATCATTAATTAACAAAGCTGCGAGTCTCAACGTGTGTACGTGCTGTTTGATGAATTAAAAAGTGACAATTTTATATAACTTGTCACAGACAGAGCAATCGACAGGCGCAAGAGGAACCTCTATTGTGAGAGATGACAATAGAGGTCACAAACCAAGTCGATATTTCTAGAGATACAGAGAAAATCTCTTGACAAAGAATTACTAGAGTATCCTGATAACGAATGACAGTGTCGATTGTAAACTTTCAAGACTGCACTATTATTACGGTCTTTCTTCTCTTTTTTTTTTTATGTCCACGTTACAGAAAGTATGTTACAAAAACTTAGAACAGCTTTTCTTTGTACAAAAAATCAATCAAATATGCTTGTATTTTATGGCATATTTTAGTAATTAGTATTATTGTTTAAAATTGGGAGGTAATAATTAAAATAATGCTAAATTTGGTATATGGTTGATCGGGTTACCTGCGAATTAAATTACCTTGAAATACGAAATATCCCTCGTTTTAACAAATTCGCTTTAACAAATTATAATTAATACATATATAAGCTATATCGTATTTTGGTTCTGATATAATGCAGATAAATTGTTTAAAAGCATTAATGCCGATATTGGCAAATTTAATTAATAATCTCGTAACCGAGCAGAATCACTCTAATTATACATTTCGTAGCAACAAACTAATATTTGAAATTTGGCATAAGCTTCGCTTTGATTAATGTAATCTATGTTAGCTCTTTCGTCGCTAGAGGCGATTATATAGTTAGCAAACGCATTTGCATCTTTCACGTGCGAGAACGATTAAAACTTCGTGTGGTTTCTAAATATAACAAAATCAACGGAGTAGGGAGGGGGGCATATTCAACGTTTAATTAATATTCTCCGCAGATGATCTCTTTATCTCTCGTTTGAGTAACGAGGGATAAGTTTGCTTGTCTTACATGTAAAAAGAAGCGAATCGATTATAGTAAAAATGTTTTTAATTGGGCAGCCTCGGTAATCGTGAGAATGTTTGCAGTCTGTGGAGACAGATGAGTCTGGACGGGAGTACGTCGGATTATGAAAAGGGCAAGCTATAATGAATGGAAATAGTCGAGAAGTGCACGAAGATTTATAATGCGATGAAGAGAGCAGGCTTCCACCCCAATACAGAAAGCTGCGAACAATGTGCGAAAAATTGCGAAGCTATGCAGATTACACACTTTGCATTAACGAACTGCGATTTAGGCCAAGACGAGTTTGCTATTAAGAACGAATCGTCATTGACAAGCAAAATTCGAAGTGTACGTATCTCTGACAATAAGATATAAAATAGTACATAATTTTGTATAATACTTGCTTTGTTGAGAGACAACATTCAAATGCAAAGAATTAACGAGCAAACATTTTGTAATATTGCTACTTTTTTACAGGATTTCACAGGAATTATGAGCTTCGAGAAATATCATTCGCTATTAGAAACTACATGTAAAAGAAATGGAACGAAAACCCAGAGAGAGCGCAATATCCGGATGGTAATGAAATTGATTGGAGATTCATGTTAGATGATACGGCAGCAGTATTTTTATTCACTACATTGAAACGTGTTTTTAGTGTGTTATATTATTCATACATTATACTACCACAATAACAAAAGATATAAAGCAAAAAGTGACAATTGCTCATAAAAACGAGAACGGTGAAAATGTCATGAAAAGAAAAACAGAATAGTTACATTCAAATATGGACAACATCAAAGCAAATTTCGCACGCGGAAGGTAACGTTGGGAAATGATATTTTGTTATTTAACCCATTTCACGAGACATGTTCTCATCGCACTCTCAAAAATTTGAACATCAAAACGTCGAGGTAAAAATTAATTTCCGGTCTCAAGTCCTCAGATATGTAAAATGTCAAATCAATATCGTAATGTTCGCTTTTTATCTAAGGTAAGGATCTCCAATTTTAATAGCGAAAGTACTAATAATAATAATAATAATAATAATCGTGCTGTAATAGCACACCCATTCGGTTACTTCGAGTACTGTCGCACGCGATATCCGCGCGTATCTGACGTCTTGAACGTGGCAGATGGAGTTAGATATTATTACAAGGTTTCGAGTTGATTGTGCTTAAATTATACGTTTCGAGATTCGTAATCCCGTTTGCTCGTTAACCACGGCAGTTTGCATGTGTGTCAAGGACGAAGTTTACTTCATATCGCGCGATTATGTGTTACTGGACCACGGAACGTAGTTTTCGACTTATTATTGCAGCTGGTCGATTTGCCTGTGAGAAGAGTAAGCTTTAGTTGATGTAAGTTGATTCGCCTGATGTAAAACTTTTGATTATGTCATCCAAATTCAGAATTATTCAAACGTACAAATAGTGCGGTATTGTCTGGGAAAAAATGTGTTTACTGTAGAATAGTGTAGAAAATACTGTGTAATATAGTAATATTTTTTTAAATTACTTTGGGGACGAAGGGCTGAATGTAAAACAAATCTCGTTAAAATGGAAAAGAGATTCCACATATGTGTCGGAAAGTCACGCACCGTGACGAAGTGATCTCGCTTTATTGTGCACAACTAAATTAAACTGAATATTTGAGTGGAATGCACTTTAACGGATTATAAATCACCGTCACGGGTGAGATTCATCCTGAAGGCAGTTATATTTTATACGGAAACGGAATACGATGTCGCGTAACACTCGATTCCGATTCCGTGATTCCAAATAAAAATTGTTATCTCGTATTTTCTTGATGATCCTTTTTTTATTTTGAAATCTCTACGCAAATCGATTTCAGAAAAATACCAAATAAATGAAGTGGAAGTGATCGATTGCATCGAAGCCAGTAGCCAGTGCGTAAATGCAATTTCTCCAACATTCGCGCCTCTATAATCCGTACACAGGCGGACAGGCGGTCATTCTTTCGTGTGTAAATCGTTTTCGATCGCTTTGACTCGAACAAATTCAATTTCCCGGCTTGGTTCCACGTGTCAATCCCGTCGTTGCCTTCGCTTCGCGTAAATGAGCATTCCCGGTCGAAATAATTAATCCATAACCCGTTTATCAGCGATGATGAAACGAGTTGGCGATAAAGGCGAGGAAACAACGTACAACGGAATTGGCCTTACGAGAGTTATGTCATGCGCGTGTCCACGAAAGTATCGTGGTACACGTGAATGCCCGATATATCCGTCAAATTTTCGTTAAAGGAGGAGATAACAGGGGCGCTGGTCACACGTGCTGACTACGATTGATTAGGGTCATCCCCGCGGCAACCGATGGACAAACACAAATAAACCGGAGGACACCCTGGAGCGAAGCTGCCTGCGAACCGACCTGTCAGTAGACAGCTGACCGTTTTCTACGCGCAATATCCACTTTGAATTTCCAAACGCTGTATGGCAGGTCCGAAAAGAATCGTCTCGAGGGGAAGTTTCCTCGACGATGCCGTAACGGCGGTAGCCACCATCGAGGTTTCCACCCTCGAGTCGTAACTGGACCGCGAAGGCCGTGCCTCTAGCCTCCAGCCTCCAGCCTGGCGTCCTAGTTCCACACACAACGCTCGCTTCGAGACCGTATTAACGATATTAAGCTCTCAATATAGAGTTGCAGTTGCAGTTAATCGCGCAGGGGAATACTGCCGAGTTTCCTTAAAGCGGCGAACTTTTGCGCCGACAAACTGAAACTGAATGCACCTTCGATGTCCCTGGGTTGCGAGGACGAGCGAAAGCTGAGCGCCGATAAGTGATATTGCGCGATAAGCAAGACGCTCGAGGCTTCGATTTGTATCGCTAAAAGTATCTCCCGTGTTCAGACTGAGTTAATTACTTTTGCCATTTCCTTTCGAGTTTTGTTCGAAGCTTATTTGGAAGACGCCCACTCGTTCGCGATCATGATATCCGGCCGTCGTGTCGCAAAGATTTGTATTCTGTACGTTCTATCGGTGACTTTTGCTGCCTACGGAGTAGAAGACACGTCAAACGGTGACAAACAGAAACCAGCTCGATCGAGACCGGTGAATCTTTGTAAGTTTCATTTATAGAAGTTTAATTGGAAAATCTTGCGTAGCGCTGTAGATAACCGTATTATGCGATCGATACACACGTGACGTATTGTCACCGGTTGCATCTCTGTCGTTGAAAGAGAAAACAAATCCACATTCTATGCGCATACGAAAGAAAAGATTCCATTTGCGAAGGCGTCGACAGCTTTTTAGGCCAGTCCATTACCGCTTTTCAAACGATCCGATGCGCGATAACTGCTTTTGTCTCACAGCGCACGGTTGTAGTTTCTCATTAATGAGCTATTTAAGGCAGTAGAGCGCCCTAAGGTGTTACGTCTTAAGATTAATCGTCTGACTTGCTTTTGCCTTCTCTTTTTTCTTGCATGCCACGTCGGCGCGATGCTTTTTCCCCAATTAGTTATAATTAATGGTGAGAAGAACGAAGTGGGGAACGCGAGCGTGACCAGCGCTTTGAAGGCTCTGAAGGAGAAGTATCCGGGTCATCTGGGCAACGTGTGGTCCGTACAGATCAACGAAAACGATTCCAGCGAGAGTCTCGAGACTATATGCAACACCTGGAGCTCGGCTATCAGCAAGGGCGGCGCGACCGTCCCGGATCTGATCTTGGACATGACGATGGCCAACTTGGGCGCCGAAGCTTCGAGCTCGTTCACCGCGGCCATGGGGATCCCGACTTTATCCGCCCAATTCGGTCAAGAGGGTGATATTCGCTATTGGAGAGATCTCAACCTTGATCAAAAAGACTATTTGATTCAGGTACCATGTCCAATTACGCACGTAAAAAGTCCTGATAGCGAAGTACATAGCGTCCTGATACATGCGTGATATAACGTGAAATTTAGAAATATATCCGACCGATATAAGCTTTATACATTTTGCTTTGTAGATATAGGTCATAGAAATAAATCAACTGGAATTTACATAGTTTCCTCTAGAAAAATTTACTTGAAAAATTCTTCAAATATTCTTGCAATTTTCCGTGGTTCGGTATTTCGTTCCAGGTAATGCCACCGAGCGATCTTCTGCCCGAGGCGATCCGTCAGTTGGCGATTCAAATGAACATCACCAATGCCGGCATCCTTTATGACAAAAACTTCGTCATGAACCACAAGTACAAGAGTCTGCTGCTGAACGTGCCGACCAGGCACGTCATCAACAGTTTGCAGGATATGATCGACAACGTAAAGGAGCAATTGTCCAAGTTGCGGGACTTGGACGTGGTAAACTATTTCTTACTCGGCGATGAAAACACCATCAGTATGCTGTTGGACGCCGGGGAATCGTTGAGCTTTACCGGACGGAAGTACGGATGGTTTATTTTGACTCTGGATGAGGAATCGTGGCCGAGCTGCGCGTGCGAGAACACCACTATTTTATTCATGAAGCCGGAACCGCCAGTGGTGAGCGATGAAAAAAATCAAGCGGAATTTGTTGTAAGGGATACGCTCCAGAAACCGCTTATCACGTCCGCCTTTTATTACGATTTGACTCTGTTGGGTATCAGCGCGATGAAGTCGGCTTTGGACAACGGCGACTGGCCCTTGAAACCCCATCATATCGACTGCAACAGCTACGACGAGACGAACACGCCGACGAGAGGCCTGGATTTCCTGGCTAAACTGATGGCAGTCTCGAAAAATATGACGCCGACGTACGCCAATATTACCTGGGGCAGGAAGAACGGGGAGCATCACGCGGACTTTAAGATGATCGTATATATGGTGAACATCGAAAAGGAAAAGATTACGTCGAAGGAGGAGAGCGGAGAATGGCAGGCGGGCATCGAGGTGCCCTTGCAGGTAAGTCCAATTGTGCTTGAAACGAGAGGTAGCGTGTCACGTGAAAAACGTTGAAGGACGATGTGTCGTGTGTTAACATTGACTTCCTAATTATTCGTAATCTATTATGATGAAATCGATTGCCTGCACGATAAGATGAGGGGATTCTATGACACAAGCAGTGTATCACAATAAGCAATTTTTTTTCCGTATTACGATAATGTTGTCAATATATTATACGGCTTCTTCGATTTTCCTTCCAATCCTCGAATGCCATATATCCGAGGATTATTGATCACGCTTGACCGTCACGTTGACTCGTGCCTGACCGAGCGACGTTTATGCGATCGATGGCTCATATATTTTTTCCCGTTCATATTGTACTACCCTTTTCTACGGATAGATATGGAAATAATTCGTAAAACCAGCAAATTAATTGTCGTATTGAATTAAGATAGCATGTAAAAATTGCTGTTGGAGTTTATTTAAGCTCTTCTTGAATATTCGCTCGTTTGCAAAGCATGTTTAAACTGGATCGCGTTTGCATGATAACGAATACCGCTAAATAAAGGGCGCTGAAACTCGAGCTTACTTTTAAGCCGATTTTGCATTAACTTCCCGCAAAGAGTATTAACAAATACAGAACTATGATAATACGAGATATTCATTAAAAGGGATTGTGTCGGAAAAAAAAAGAAATTCCTTCAGCGTAAGTTCTTTATTGTAATATCTCGCCGTCGTATCTATCGCGCTGTCGTTCCCTAATGACGCTCGCTTATCTGTCCTGGAAAAAGTTCAAGGTGGCAAGAGCGTAATGATCATATATGTATACTTTTATTTACTTGCGCATTGTATCGCGCTATAAAAGCGTCACGAAACCCTTTTGCGTATTTAGTTTCACTCGTTTCATGCTTCGCACCTGCTCCACATTCTCTGGAGTCTCGGAGGTAGTTGGATACGACAATCGTCATCCTGTGTATTGATCTTGCTCTATTTTCTGTCTGATTCTTTTACTCTTCGCCTATCACGAGAATTTGCGTTCTGCGAAGGTTACCAACGACAAGATCATGAACAACACCGCGGTGACGAGCTACAGGGTGGTCGCCGTGCAACATCCACCCTTCATGATGTACAATAATCGAACTGGGACGTGGTACGGCTTCTGCATCGATCTGCTGGACGCGATTCGCGAAACTGTGCCGTTCGAGTACGAAGTACGCGAGGTGGAGGACCACGAGTACGGTTCGCTAAGCGAGAACGGCAGCTGGACCGGAATGATGAGAGAGCTGATAGATAAACGCGCCGACATCGCCCTGAGTTCGTTCTGGGTCATGGCGGAACGAGAAAAAGTCATAGACTTTACGGTGCCCTTTTACGACCTGGTCGGCCTGACGATCGTGATGCAGAAAACGAACCCGACGACGTCGCTCTTCAAGTTTCTCACGGTGCTAGAGAACGAGGTCTGGCTCTGCATCCTGGCGGCGTACTTCTTCACCAGCTTCCTCATGTGGCTATTCGACCGTTGGTCGCCGTACAGCTACCAGAATAATCGTGACAAGTACAAGGACGACGATGAGAAGAGGGAGTTCAATATCAGGGAGTGCTTCTGGTTCTGCATGACCTCCCTGACCCCCCAGGGTGGTGGCGAGGCGCCGAAAAATTTATCAGGAAGATTGGTGGCGGCTACATGGTGGCTCTTCGGGTTCATCATCATTGCGTCTTACACAGCTAACTTGGCAGCTTTCCTCACGGTGTCCAGGTTGGAGATACCTATCGAGACCTTGGAGGACCTGAGCAAACAGTACAAAATACAATATGCGCCTATCGCCAACTCCCCGGCGTACGTCTATTTCCAGAGAATGGCAGACATCGAGACGCGCTTCTACGAGTAAGTGATTACTTCTCAAATCAGATCTTTATGCGTGATTCTTTTAAATATATTTTAAATTATTATAGAATTTGGAAAGATATGAGCCTGAACGATAGCTTGTCGGACGTAGAAAGGGCGAAACTAGCCGTCTGGGACTATCCTGTTAGCGACAAGTATACAAAAATGTTTCAAGCCATGAAAGAAGCTGGCTTTCCAGCCGATATCGACGAAGCGCTAAGGCGAATTCGACAGGAGGATCAGTACGCGAACAATGAATTCGCTTTCATCGAGGACGCTTCGACTATCAAGTATCTTGTCATGACGAATTGCGATCTGACTCAAGTCGGAGAGGAATTTTCAAGGAAACCCTATGCTATCGCCGTCCAACAGGGCTCACCGCTAAAGGATCAATTTAACAATGCGTATGTACGAAGACGTTTATCTTTTTTTTTTCGTAAAAACCAAATCTCCTATCTTTCGTTTTTCTATTGCCATAGGATTCTCATACTGTTGAACAAGAGAAGATTGGAGAAATTGAAGGACAAATGGTGGAAGCAGAATCCTATGAAAAAGAATTGCGAGCTAGAAAATAATCAGAGCGATGGTATCAGTATTCAAAATATTGGCGGTGTGTTCCTCGTAATTTTTGTGGGCATCATCTTCGCTTGCTTCACATTAGCCTTCGAGTATTGGTATTATCGGCACCGTGCGAAAGTCAGCGTACATCAAGTTACGCCCCCGAAAATGAAAATGGCGAAGGGAATTAAGTCAATTCGGTTCGATTTGCATCCTGCCCCTACACATGCGTTTCAAAAAATCTCGCAATTTAGATCGAGATTTTAGGTTGAAACATTCAGAGAGGATTTATTTGAGACTATAAGTATGAAGCTGTCGCACAAAGGGATAAAAGCGTTTTTAGACGACCGTGTCAATTTTATATTAATGAGATATTAGACAAAATTCATGAATCTTCATGAATTTTTATATTGGTGTGACGCACAGTAAAGCGGTCGTCATAAAATACAGTAACATTTTTATAGGATCCATTTGCATGTTTTTAGCATATAAACTCCGCGCTAAATGTTTGTGGTTTTAGATAACTTTAAAGAAAGGTTTAATTGCGGAATTCTTGGACAAAGAGAGATAAATAAATTTATAGGAGTGGAAGATTTAAAACTGACGTACAATTTTCTTCTTTGCAATGCCTTTATTTATCCTTTCCGTACATTATTTCGCGGAAAGACAAAGAGCGCCCTTTTTTTTTACATTGCGTATGTTTCTTTCACATTATTTCCTAAAGACAGTTGTTTATAAGTGACACATTCCTTCGACGCATTAACATCATTACATCACTCAACATTCGTTTCAAAGGCATCTGCATGCTAGAGTAACATTTTTTGTATTTTTTTCGCATACCTTTCGCAAGGTAAGCACGTGTTTTGAAATTACACGTTTTTTTTTACACGTATGTTTTCAGTTATTCGATTTCCTTAGGGTGAGCACAGGGAAAGCAATGGATACAAGGAAATTTGGAACGTGGGAGAAGGAAAGGATTTTGGAGAAGGGATTAATCTTCTAGGGAGTTAAATCATAATTATAGGGGAATACGATTAAGATAATCCATTAATAATTACGAAAAACAACAATAGAACAGCTCTTTAATTAAATACCCGATTTGCATTCGTGCGGCGTTCAAAATAAGTACTCAACTGTCCTTTCGAATTTGTTTCTGATTCGTAAGTTTCGTTTCCTTTTTTGTCTTTTCTTTTCGATACATAAATCGAATAAGTAGATATTCTTGGCCTGCACGTCGGGTCAGAAACAAAATTGCTCGCTATAATTTTCTACAAAAATCAGCGTACTAAGCTCTCTCCTCAAAAATCACAAAGTAATCAACAACCTACAACTGAAATAGCGTGGACTACATCTTCAACGTTCTCGAAACGTGAAACGCTGTGTGTAACATATACACTTCTTTTTTTTTCTTATTTTGTTCCTTTCCTCTTTACTCTCTCATCAAAAGATTATTTATTAATTATCTAAATGAATAGTTAATATTCTCGCTTTGTTTCGCGTTGTTTCGATTGCATGTTGCTTATTACGAGTGACGATGGGGTTTACTCGTGCCTTCTTGGATACATGCATAACAAATTCCACATGCCAAGAGGACCCCCATTCACAATCCTATCAATCGCTTTTTTATTTTGCGAAAAAAAAGTATAGCTAAACACCTCAAATCTCCAGTCATATAGTATTATTTTGCAGCTTACATTATCCGGTTCACAAGGTCAACGGACGTAAAGTCGTCAGTGGCTGGAATCCGAAGCTGCTACTGTGCCTTCTATCGGAAAAAATATGTAATTAGGTACAATAGCAATGTGACAAAACTAAATTGTACCCGTAAAACTTTTATCCAGACACGCTATTAATATATTTCAGAATTGCAAGTGAGTCCAGGACAGGTATTATTGTAGTAAAATCATTGCTCTACCATTTCATTCGTTTTTAGCACGGATTCTATCCTAAAAAAAAAATTTGAGCCTAAATTTTTTTGGAGAGCTAAAGTCATTCAATTATTTTCCAATAAAAATGGAATATATTTATATGTATAGAGAGAGTATTTTATCTTTTATTTTTCTTAAAGTTTTTTAACCACTTAGAACAAATCACACATACATTAATATTTATCTTCGAAAATAGATAATAAGTCTATGAATACCAATTTTTCTGTTTTATTATCCAATTCTGGATAATATGATACTATAAATCTCGTTTTTTAACCTGACAATATTGATTTTCTCACCCATTTAATAATAATAAAAAAAAATTAGTGTAAAGTCACTCTTCTCTTATTGTATTCGTAATTAACGACGTTACACGTTCTATGCAATTGACGCGCTTGGAATACATGGCGTATCTTAACAATGTTCATTACCTTTTTCTATCATTGTGCAGAGGTACACTCGACTGCATCCAGCCAAGTTGATCCAAAGCAAAAGAATCTTTTTCGTTATTTTCTTGCTCTTGTAAAACGGCATCTTCGGCTCCGACCGGAGAATAGCGAAAATGATCTTGTTCGGAGAGAATGCGGCGTTTGACCGGAGATCGTACGGGCTCAGTTTGGACACTCTTGTCGCACTGACGCACCCGAAACTTCAGCGTTAAATTCGTAGACGCGGACAATGCCACCGCGTCATTCTCCCGATACTCCATATACGGGCTTTCTCCGCCAGGAAGGTACAGTAAGTTTCCTGACTCAGATCTGCGATAAGCAACGCGTTCTACTGTATTGTTCACAGTAAACGTCGTCCCATCTGCCCAGTGACCATCGTCCTTTATCGGACGAAAGTGAGTACGTGCGGAAGTCAATAGATCCTCGTCTGGTTCTGGAAGGCTGTTTACCTTCAGACTCGAACGAGATTCTTTGCGAACTCCAAGCGGAGTTTTGCTCGACGCTACCGGAAAGAAGCGGTCATCTTTTTGAGGATTGTGACAATACAAACTTGTATTGTCAATTCCGTTCCACCACCCATCCACAAGCGAATTCATCCAATTTATGTTGTATTCTACAATAATATCACTAATATAAAAATCTCCCCTGATAAAAAAAATTTAAACTCTCTACGAGATTTTTCAACTATAAGTATTACTTTGATATAAATCTTAAATTATAAAATATTGCATCAAGGATTGATATCTGACCTGCTTTATCTTTATTGCTACATTCATCTGCGTTATCCTCAATGCTGATTACATCAATACCCCATGGAGTAAGCGGTGATTCGTCAACAATAGATTCTTGGTTTGGTGTGTCAGTAGCGTAGCCATTATCTGAGGAGGTGGGTAAGGTGAAGATTGTCCTGGTAGTGTCTGTGGGCCAATGAGGTCCAGAAGGAATGGAAAGTGTCGGAGCTGCCCATATCGAAGCTGTGTCCTGTGCATTGCCTGGTACTGAATTCCAAAGTGCCTCTAAGCTCTCGTTAAACTTTGCCTTTAATTGCGCTAATCTTAACTGATCAAGTTCCTTTTCTCTTTCCCGTTCCATTGATTTAGCAAATCCAAAGCTTTCTTTCTCTTCTGATGTTTGTGATTCGATGTTCTAGAAAGAAAAGAAAAAGAATATGACTTATCGTAACGGAAACTACTACGTCAATAAGATTTGAGAGAAAAAAAAAATATAAAAGTATTATACTCACGATAGACATTTTTGTCTTTTTATTGCAAGCGTTATTATTTTTATTGTGCAAATTAATTCCGTAGTTTTTATTGTTGTTGCTGTTGGCAAAATTTCTATCTTTCTGGGCAGGAGTCTTCTTAATGGATACAGATTGCAAGGCTGGAAATGCTGCGTAATATCTGAGAGCCTTGTCACGAGATGTGAGCGTTTCTAAATTTGTTTCGGGCTCATCGTGAGATTTCTTGGATTCTTCTTCTTCATCATACGAGCTTCCGCCTTCTAATTCTTTCAGTTTTACGCACAATTCATCAACTAGAGCATCTACCCCGTATTTCTATACAAAAAATATTCTTTTTATGTATAGTTACTATTTAACATAGGCAATTTGTAAAACGTAGGAATCTTATATATTCCTAGTAGAAAATATATTTCTATATCTATAAAACTTACGTCATCAGCAGCACTTGTCAGACATTGCACAACAGCTTGTCGTTGTTCCCCGTCACCATGCGTTGGCAGCTTTGCTTTAGGTCGGGAGGCACGTACGCGACGTCCTGTGCCTCTACCTAATTCGATTGCCTCTTCTGGAGGACTTAGGGCCGAGTCGGGGCGGCGCAATAGGCTGAGTACAACGCGCGAGTACGCAACTGGGTCAATCCCCAATGCGTCCAGGCGTGTCTCAAGCCACTGGCGCAACTCCTCCTCGGCCCTCGAGCCAAAGACTTCACCTCCTCCAGGGGACGTCACTATCCCGACCAAATGCAAGGCTGGGTTCCTCATTCCCTCTTAATAGATCTCCTCCTAGACCCAGGAACTCTGACCAACTTCACTATCTCCAGGGTGATCATCTCTCCTATAAAATTATAACACCACACTTTGATTTTAGATATCATGGCGTCTAAATAGGGAATCATTAAAACGGAGCTTAGATTATTTAAAATCTGAGCGCTCTCAAACTCACCTATGTACAGTACAGTATTTTATTATTGTCGTATAATGTTTCAATTTTATGGAATCCACCACTACGTCGTCCAAACTAATCAACAGACTTATCGAACGTTTTCTGTCTGTAGTTCTTATTTTGAATTTTTCGCATTAAGTTATTTAATCGTCCAGAAATATTGTTAATATTGTTTCTCTTAAAGTTTCAGTAATCTTGTTTAAAAATTCTTTAGTTTTTGGGTGGTGGATATATCATTGAAGTGAGGCTGGCAGGTCTTAGTGAAGGATAACGAGTATAGTCTCCTTCCCATTTTGACACTAAAAGTAACAAGTGAAAGCAGTATAAATACGTATTTCTCAGTGTAGAAAAGAAACACATTGCAAATAATATTCGTTCATTTACAAATAATATTTATTTTAATTTTACTAATATAATTATACTTTTCATAAAAATAATTTATTTTTCACAGCTCGATAACACATGTTACAGTTGTAATCTGTGCTAGAATATTCAATAACAACAAAAATAATTTACAAATATCTACCTTACTTGTATACTTTCACATTATCAGCATCACTTTAAAGTTTCGAGATGTTATAGGCAATATATAATATTTAGTTATACGTAACATTTTCTACTAACGTCTATTTGTATCTATTTAAAGAAATACAAGGGACGTCAAGGTGACCAGATATATATGTGCATACATATATAGATGATATGTGTACACATGCGTATACACATAGCCAACTTTTGTTGGGCTGTTGGGCACAGCAATGTTCAGAACGAAAAATTCTATCAACGCACGCGAGAGAGGCACAAGAAATAGAAAAACCAGGATCCAGAACTTCCAGAAGTGCAAGCGGAGTCGCACGTCATACGACGGACACACGCCCGAGACCATTTGTGGTCGTTATTGAAGGCATTAAAGGGACGTACGACGTACGCGTTATCTGTAGATACGTGCGTACGACAAAAGCATCGACGTATGTAGGTATACATACATCTTAGGTGTTATCGCGGAGGTGGAGAACGCGCGCCCGAGCCGAGTGGGGCGAATTTAGGCGAGGGACGCAACGGGCGGCCGCGGCCGCGTGTCGTGTGTCCGCGAGTCCGCGCGCACGAGACGAGACGCTGGCACTGCTGGCAGCGGGAAGCGGGAGCCCGTGCTCCCGGGGGGGGTGCAACGCGAATAACCTTGCCGATTGCGCTATAGAGTTTCGCCTGAGTCATAGCTCTGCCCAGAACGAAAGCCCGTGCGTGACGACGTTACGATTTACGAAACGAGAAACGCGACTCGTCGTCGACGGCGACGCGGGTCCGCCTCGCGACGTGCGGGCTTCCGCGTTCGGACGCCCGTGCGTTTAATCGAGAGACGACGAAAAAATCCAGGATTCTCGACGTACCTGCATGCCTCGAGAGATGATTTTTCACCCCGGCCTCTTCTACACACCCCACTCAGTAAAAAACATGGCGAGCTACTAAACCGAGGAGGACTCCACCACAGCCATGCTCCATACGTCCGTACTCACACGCAGACTCATGCACGCTCCCCCTGCACCCCTAACCCCCTTTGATCATGAAGTTGTGAGCATTGTTAACGCCAACTTCAACGCTGATAACAATGTCCTAAGGATCGATCGCGTAATTTCACATGAAACTATTTTCTTTTAACTTTTTCCTCTATCTAGTCCGCATAAACTTTTATTATTCACGCGGTCACGTTTCGTCGAGTTAATGATTCTGAGTTCAAACAAATCTTTTCACGTTTCCGCCATACAATTAGTGGAAAAGTTACGTGTCATTGCTATCGCGGCACAGTGAAAATTCGAAACTGACGTCATAGCCTCGCGTTATGATAGGCTGCGTTCAGCGGAAAAAGCAATTATTCTTTAACGATTGGTTTCTACACTCGGATCCGGGGAAGAATCGGAGGTAAGAACCAATCATATTAAAGAATCAGCAGATTTTTACAAGCCGCATTGCTTTTGGACATGCACTTGTGGACTGGACAATTCTAAGCCTCTCCTCGATGAGTTTCGGAACGCGCGTTGATGTTTTAAAATTCAAACCGTCCACAGATATGTGCGCTGAATGCTGAATAGCTGCAAGCAAAGAGAAGCCTGCATCCCGATGGAAACAATCGTCCGCGCGCCGACTTGGAACGTATACGCTACTCCGAAATCGGCGGATTCATTCAACGGTCGCGGCATCGTGACGTGACCGCCGTCACCGCCGAGTGCCGCGTCACCGCGTGCTGCGCCGGCGCGGGCGGCCGAACGTGATTCGGCCGGATTCGGGGGCTCATCAGCTTGACTCGCCGTGTGGCGCGCGCGCAAGTAATACGTTACTCGTTGAACGTCGGTACAAGTCGCGGCGAGACGTTGTCGCTCGTGCTAAGTAATTTTTTTCTCGTGAACGAAAAGAAATCCTCCGGTTACAGAGTGTGTGTGTTGCAAGCTGAATGTACGCTGTATATTCTATATTCTGTTACTTCTCGTGCCGACTGCAACGTCTGCAACGAGTGGGATGGCCGAAATGAATGCCCGCCGTCGTATCACCCTCCCGCACCTTCCGGCTATGATTTGACGGGTCCTCTGCAATATGCCGTGAATGCCGTGATCGGTAAGTGAATTGTGCATATATATGAGAGACAAATGATTCGAAACGCGATACATCTGAATCTTTAATAGAATCCTTGTCTCGCGTGTCGCAGTGAGACGATAATAATTCTCACTTTTTGCTACATCTGAAATTGAATACGAAAAGAGCGTTATAAAACTTTTCTGCATGCAAGTATAGTGACGTCAACAATTAGAAAACGTCGTTTAGCAGATAGATACAATAATCGTCACACACGCTTTATTCGATATATCTGCAAAGTGTATAGGAATGGATAAAAAAATGGCACAGCCAATAAAAGATTAATTTATATTTTATTACTTAGGGCCGGTTGTTCCAACCTGTTGGTTAGCTAACTAATAGTTAAATCATATGTCTATCTTTGTCTAATGTAAAGGATAAACAAAGACATATATATGATTTAACTATTAGTTAGTTTACCAACAGGTTGGAATAATTGGCCTTACAGTGTTTGAAAATTCAATTATTACAATCATTGCTTTAAAAAAGTACAGCGAAAACTCTCAGAAGATTTAGGAAAATTACGGTAGATGGCAGCACACTGTTTAAAATTGATCATCGCTGTGAAAATATGAGACTCATATTATGAGTCAGTTTTTCTTAAATAAATACACGCATCAGTATGTTAATAATAATGTCTCTCATATATATTTAACTGGAAAAAATATACAATATACAAGCATATTTTGTTTTCACGTATGACTTGCGATCGCGATGATGGATTCTATATGAACTAAAATATTACAATATAATAATTTTTTTAAATATCATAATAATAAGATAACAATAAAAAGTGGCAAAATCTTTTTATTATACAAAGTCAAATTTCACATAAATAATCTCGCTCATTTTATTAGCAGCTTCATATGCTAAGATACGAAGATAGCGTAGCCGTAATCTTGTAGCAGATAAAATGATCGCCTCTGGGGGTGATGAAGCTGCTTAGAGTTCTTAGGTCTAAGAAAAGATCCATTAAGAGAAAAACGGCTCAAAGAACTGTCCGACTTTTTTCCCTTCTTTTAATGGATATCTGTTCTCCCTATCGCTCCCTTTTCTAGAGATACCTTCTTTCTTTTTTCTTTTTTTTTTTTATCATTATATCTCGATAGGAAGGTAGAAAGAAAAATGAGTTTTTCATATTATGATTTATCTAAGATTAAACCTTCTTTCAACGTATTCTTATATTTAGAAAACAGTGTTCGCAGGTTTCTGCCTGGGATTATTTAAAAAAACGGAGAATCTTACAATTAATTTTAAATCTGAATAAGAATCGATTCAATAGATCCATTAGTTATCCCTTGCGTTTAATAGCTTGATATCGGAAATCTTTCGACATGCTATTTAGCATCTGAGGGCGGAAATTATCATATTTCATTTCTGCTCGGAACAGGAATGGGACAGGATGGAAATGTTGCGATTTATGGCGCGATTTAATTCGCATTAGAGCGACGACGACGAGGCTGGAGCAAAACAAAATTCTTAATTCTTAATGCGAGGCGAAATTTAAAAGCGTGAGCGTGACGCGATTAATCGACAGTTTTGACAGTATTAGGATCTCTCGCGGGGGGCAATAAAACCCCCGATTTTTGCGAAGAAAAAAGAGCGAGGGAACGATTAAGGTATAGCTCACTCAGTTGGCCAGCTTCTTGGCAAAGTTCCCGTGGCGGCGGATAAAAGAAAACGTCATCGGGACTACGGTGGGAAAGAGGAGCGGACGATGTATAATCTGATATCGAGGCGCGGATAAAAGCCCGGATTAAAAGCCGGAATTAAATCATTTCGGCCCTGGCGAATTCAACGCGTCTCCGATATTAATCCACTGGCGCGCGTACACGTCGACTCCGTTGCACAGATCCATCCCCCACGACACCCCTCCGCTCCTCCTGTCCGCCGCGTCCACCGTCCACCGTTCACCCCTCGCCGCCCATATACCGACCGTCCTGCGCCCTGCGCCCGGGTTCGCTTCGCGCGGTTCGTTAGTCGCTTCTCCTGGGGAACCGTCCAAGAGCTGCGCTGTAGCGAGTGAGAGTGCATGGGTTGCAACCCCGCGCACCGAGCACCGAACGAGGGTAGAACGAGAGGGCGGGTGGAGGATGGAAGGGGGGAGGGAAAGCGCGAGAGAACACGACCGCGTAAGGGCGGTTTCGCTGCTGCGCAACCGGCACGACGCAGACGTCAGTCGTTATATACCTGGTTCAACGACCACCGCCCTGCTCTCGTCCAACCCCGAAGTGCCTGGCCCGGCTCGAGGGGGATGCACGGGGTGGCACGGAGAGGAGGAAAACGCACTCACGACGGCGGGAGGGAGAGGAGGAGGAGGAGGAGGAGGAGGGTGAGAACGGGGCGGCGAGAATCGAGGATGCAGGATGCAAGGTAAGCGGAGCGGTGCGCGGTGGTGGTAACGGCGACGGTGGTTGGGCAGAGACGAGCGTTACGATAGACGGCGGGGAGGGATCGTCGACAGGGGTCTCGCGAGCCCGTCGGAGCGGCCCACGGGCCAGTTCCGTCTCGAGCCCAGGGGTAGAAGAGCTACTGGCCGCTTGTCTGCTCCCTTCTTTCGCTATAGTTTCATTTCTTTCCGTTTTAGTTCCTCTTCAGTTCCGATTGATTGACATGTACACGTATAATATATAATCGCAAATATATCAGCACACATACACACACGCACACACAAACACACATATATATAATATATATAATATATATATTTATATATATATATAAATACACATATACACACACACATAGACACACATATACGTACATACGGAAACGCACACGCAGATCTTAGTCACGCAGGGACACCGACCCGTTCTCTCACGCACAACGTACCCACGTTTACACGCGACACCCACACGTATACACGCACACGGTAAATTCGTTTGTTCGTTGTTCGTGGTTGAATTCGCAAGCACGATTAGTATACCGACTCTCCCGTCGCCGTTGTCGTCGCCGTAGTACGTTAAATGCCACGGATACACCCGCGCCCAGTCTCCGAGTATTCTTAGGCCCGTATATCCGGCCTGGTGTAACGGGCCCGTCGCGTAGTACCTGCGTCTTCTGTCCATCCAATGCGCGCGTGCCTCGAGCGCGGGTTCGTTGAGTTTTAGGAAACGTAATTGTCGCATTCTCTCAGGTACGTGCAATCATGCAATCATGCAATCATTGTTGATCGTGGGTGTCGGCGGAGGCACCGCGACTGTTCCCGAAATGCATCCGGAGCGTATGGTCGATCGCCACGTGCGATCGTTTTCGGTGTGCTTGACAGACATCGTGAAATGCGCAGTACTCCCGAGAAACCAAAGAGTCATATGTGTCTTGATCAAATTAGTTTTAATGAAAAAAAGTCGAGCAATTTTCTAAATTAAAGAATTATTGATTAGACATGTTCCAATAAAAATTTTTTTACTCGTATTGTAATAAAATAAACTGTCTGACATGAAACTGTATTAAAAGTTTTTATAGTTTTAGTAGAACGAATTTTATATGTGATATTTTATATTTCAACATACGTATAAAGCTCTAGGTGCAATTCGGGAATGGTATCAATAATGCGAGCATACTGTATATGTTTTATTTTATATTTAGTATAATTTGTATATATATTTTTCTCTTATTATTAATATATTAATCTTTGAATGTAGAAGTTGGTATTATACACGTAATATTGATAACGATATTATAAACAACTATAAGAAATTTAACAAGTATATAATATAAATTGGAAACATGCAATGTGAGATAGAGATTTATTAGAGATTATTTTTTCACGAGAAAAGAGTGAAAGAGAAAATGGTGTACTGTAGAGAGAAGGCTCAAAAGATCTATGTGGAAGAATGCATAATATTATTATGCATAATTGCACATAGGGTATTGCATAATTTGAAGAATAAATGTGCACTATTATCGTTGATATTATTAAATTTGTAATTACTCGGTGTAAAAGTAGCGAAAGTTTCTTATCATTAATAAACCCCGATAGTAGCAATTGTATAGAAGCAGCATCCGAGTGCATTCTTCGGGTTCCTTTTCTCTTCGAGAAGTCTTCTATTTCCGTTGCCAGAAGTAGCGCGAATCGATGCAATCACCTACATTCACGTGAACCAATATTGCTTAATACGTTGTCACGAAGGCAATTTTCTTATATAGGAAATAGTAATAGTATACCACATTTGATTTTCGCGTCCTTGGAGACGTTGGAGGATCGGTTCGCCGAGGATCTCTCCTTAACCCTAGAATCCATGACTGGGGTCGATTTCGACCCCAGGCGAACTTTGAACTACGCTCCTGAGCTAGCGAGTGACATTATCGACTCAGGACCTGAACCATAATTCATTTCAACTTTCTAAAAGTAGGGTTATGTCGGGCGCAGCGTTAGTTGTTCGCTAGCAGTGAAGTAGCACAGTCGTAAAGCGGGCGTGGGGTCGATATCGACCCCAGTCGTGACTTGCCGTTTGAGTTTCGTCACGGTAAGCTAATTTTATTTTTTCGCTAGAATCAATATATATCATGTATTATTACGTAATCTGAGCATAAATAGTCATAAATATTATTTAAGACGAAATATCACACAATTTAGTCGGTAAAAATCCCGTTGCCTAAGAAGATTGACATTTCGCAGAAAATGGCTGGGCGATATAATGTTTCATTTTTTTCATATTTTTTACTATTTTGTATCAAATAAAAATGAAATAATACTTAAAATACAATTTTTTATGGTTTTTTCATCGACTTTTTCCGTATTTCAACTTTGCGAATTTCTTCATCTTTATAGTCCCAAATAAATATACTTTTTGAACAGAACATAGCGATGACAATTTTTTTCTAATAGTCTAATGTGTCCTCTTTAAAACCCCGTTTGAAATTTTAAAATCGGTTGATTACAAAAAAAGATACAAATTTTTGTTTAAAAAAAGAGGTTTTTGCTGATTTTCTGCGTTTTTCAGTCTTTAAATGGATTTTTCACTAACTAAACTTGAGTAAAATTAAATTTACCGTATACCATTCTCTTCGTTATTAAAAAACGAAGAAATTCATGTAGGTTTAAAGGCCCTTTATTTCTGTAGGACCGGTTTTACGATCAAATAAAGCGTGGGGTCGATATTGCCCCCAGTCATGGATTAGAAGGTCAAAAAAATGTATCATGGATTCTAGGGTTAACCGAGGCGAGACGATCGCTATCTGCGCGACCTGACGATCCTCTTGCATGGAACCGTCGGTTTGTTCTTGTTGGCTGCGAGCTCCAAACCGCCCCGTGTCAGCTGATTGAAATCGATAATGGTGAGCCGCGGCTCGGCGGCGGCGGGTCGCCCCGTCAGGGTCTGCACCCTGTCGAGCGGTGCCCCGGGGCTCCGGAACCTGTAGCTCGGGCTCTTGCACCCGCCGCCGACGCCCGTTCCAGTTTCACTCGCGATTCCGGTTCCGGGCTGCTGTCCCATCCGCGTACCGCTCATCGATCGGTAACGAGCGCTCGGGAGCGGTTCAGATTCCTCCCGGAAGTACCTGACGATTCGGTCCGAGATTAGCCGACTGTAATTTGTCTCGATAAATGATAAATAATACCCATATTGTTCTATCCTGAATTCGAGTTAACGTTTCTATATTTCCAATAGAAACTGTTTACCAGAGAACTATCGCCGTCGATCTTTTCTTACGTCATTAAATTTTTTCGTCTCCGTGTGATCATTTGCCCGTATTCGAAAGAGCGGATTATTAATAAATCAATACTGAAACGATATTCTTTCTCCTTAATTTTATCTCTAATATAAACAGTTTATGATAGAGATTTTGTGACATTCCGAGGTAATCGATGCATCTGCATGCGATATAGTTGAAATAATTACTCGTAAATGCTGGCGAGATGCAAGGTCGCCGGAGTTCGGACTGTTCTCGGTCTGGGCTCCCTTGGAAGACGATGTCTCTGTCGAGATTGACGCGCTCGTCTGCTCGACGGCTGATCGGGAAGCCCCGACGGGATAAGCCCAGTGAGCTTGTAATATTCCAGAAAAACTCGCGCCAAATTGCGTCCTAGTCTGTAATCTGTTTGATTCCGACCGTTAAGGACCCAACTTTCTCTGATTGTGTATTAGAATCTATAACTATTTCAAATTTTGACGCAATTATGTATACTAATTAATACCGAAATACTCTTAATACTTTTAAAGATTTTTTTAAATTTAAATTTTGGTATTTTTTAAATTTATGAGTGACTATAATTAATATAATCATTAGAGAAGGATACATCCTTCTTCCGTGTACGGCATTATACCCGGTATTCCCTTCTTGTTGTAACCATACATGGAAACCTCGATGCTGTAGCAATTGACGTGCTCCTTTAGAATAGAGCACAAATAGCGGCGGGCAGTTCCGGCTTTGTTGTGGTCTTGATTGTACATGGTGTTGCCTAGTTCATAGTCCTCCGCGTGCTGAGCTAGCAATTTCGGCAGGACAATATGCCTCTCGTACCTGAGAGGCTGGCAGCCATGAGTCAGATTAGGATACAAGCGCGATTGACGTTAAATTTTTATTCTCTCGCTTTATGGATGGTAGACTAATGATAAACTCTTTCAAATTTGGCTTAACGGAACATTTAACATTATTTGAAATGGACTAGAATTACCTGTAGACATCATCGTACGTATTTCCGTAGACGAAGACACCCGTGGCGTTGGTGTGAGCGTGTAAATCCAGAACGCAATCCAATGGAGTATGCGAGTTCTTATCGAGCGACTTCAGCATCGCTCTAGTCGCGAGCAGGGTAGGGTGAATCCATTCGGAGATGCAATTCCAGGATCGATTCAGATCTAATCCCATTACGGTGGATCTTAACGCGAAAAATAATCGTATTATCTTCTTATCCGTGATAAAAAGAGAGCTTCCGTAGAAGCGCGAAAACAGTTCATTTATAAAATTGATTCTTTGGTTTTCAATTAGAGTTTTAATTTGTTGGCAATTTATTGAAATGTGTAGCTACGTAGATATATAAAAGTCGATTTCTTTCCGATCCTATTAGAAGCATTCTCACCTGTAATTTCCGAGAAAGACACCGTCGGGGTTTAGCATCGGCACTATCTTGAATATCACGTATTCTCTTAGAACTTGAGCGATAGGATGCGCGCTGACCAAGAAGTCCATCAAACCCTGACACACGAAGGAGGACGGCGACTCGCCGGGGTGAACTCTAGCGAGGACGACGACCACTTTTCTAGGTCGTTCCGTGTCTTCGAGGTCGGAGGTTATAGTCACGAGCTCTACATTCCTCTTTTGGATCGACTCAGCCAGCGTCTCTCTCTTCGTGTACAGTAGCCTGCTGCACAAGTTGTCGAGATGCACCATGTAACGCGTGTACGAATACGGATATGTCAGTGCGAATTGGTAAACGTCGTCTTCGCGGTCGAACGCGAAAGAGAAGCTCAGCACGTAGTGATTCTGATGCTGCGCGGATCTGTAATAGAATACCTGCAACATCGAGAGGAACGAATCAGCGCTTTTAATTACTTCAATACAATTGATGAAATTATAACGAATTAATAACACGAACTAAAATAAACATCAAGAAAAACTTCTTGGGGGTTACCAGTAAATATGATTTCTGTCAAAATCATGTTTTGATAATAACATGTTATAATATTGTTTTATATAAAGATATCGACCAAAATTACGATAGTTATCAGCCACGTAGGCAAGGATGGTGATCATCAATCAATTCGCGATGCCGATAATTCTAATTTGCTAGTGCTTGAGGGAATAATTGGGTATTGGAAGTATTGGCACAGTTTCTCTACAGATTTAAACTGGCGATACTGCCAATTGAAATGTCTGCGTCAATCGCGCGATAGATATAATTGATTAGATTTGCTTTAGATTGATATGGATGTGCATTTGCGTATTGAAATTGCAAATTTAGGATATAGTTAAATCGTACTGAGACACTTTTCTAAAATTATTCTTCTATTAGTTTCTAACAAACTTAAAAATTTATATCAAGGAAGACTGAGGCAATATTCTTTGCCAACGTTCGAAGCTGAAAATGTATTAATAATGCAATCAACTTAAAATTCATAAATTGCCATAGACACGGGACTTAAATCAATAATCATTGACTTTTCGAAATTTTACCTGTTCTCGCGGTATCCTCTGCCATTTCGGCCTAGTGCTGCTCTTCACTAACGGCGTCATCCCATGTCGGAAGAGATTGGCGCTTTTAGAGATGTTCACGATGTTAAAGATCACCCGTTGATCCGCCTTTATGTTGTCTACGGTGAAGTTAAACCACAGGCGTAATCTGGGCCCACAAGTGTCAGGCCTAATAAAGAGATCGTACTCGAATTCGGAGATCAAATCCACCCTGCCGAGATTGCCGGTTTCAAAGGTCGCGTCGAAGCAAATGTGGCCCTTCTTAGCTTTACCGCTGTGGCCAGGTGGTCGCATCACCATCTTGTTTACGTTACCCAGACCACCCTCGGCATCGCTGTCTTCACTATCTGCAAGCAGCGGTCCAGCAAAATGGTTAAACAAGAAACATAAACATTTTCTAGATGTATGTAGATTCTAGATGTAATAGATGTTTCTAGATGTTATTAGATCTTGCAATCGTGATAATTTCATTGCCTAAGGGAAGAAAATTATAACGTTGTCAATGTTATTATTGTATTACGCTTGATTCGTGATTTTAAAATAATTTGATACAGCGATGAAATATTGGTTATTCGTGTGACTCATGAAACATAATGATGCGGAATGTCTGACCGGCGCGCTGATAAAGACTGGTGTGCTCCAAGGGGTCTCGTCCCTCGCAAGAGAAAACCATGACTTTCCAAATGATACGGAACGATCTATCGACAGGGTGACATTATCCGGCACTATCGGTGAACGACGAACGACGAACGACGACGATCCTTTTGGACGATCGACGCGAGAGCAAGCGTAGAGCAAGCGTAGAGCAAACGACACTCTGACCTATCGGACGGAAGACAATGAGGGACTGATGGCTCTGTGAAACCGGCTCTACATCGTGGTACGTGTTACCGCCTACGTGATAAAAGCGGAACCTCGTGATTTCGCTGCACGCTCGTGTCCGCCTTCGTGGAATCTCGCCTGGTTCGCGATCTCGCGTGAACGAACGAATCTGGGAATCGGCTCGCGGCGAAAACTCGCGTGGCTGCCAGGCGTCAAGGATCTCGTACGTGCGATCTCTCGACAGTCTGATTTCTCCCTCGCCCACATCGAAGCCCGGGCTAAACCGAGAATACTCGTTTGCGGTCACGAGATCTGGGCTCATTCGGGGCAAGCTCGGAAGTCGGCTTCGCTCTTTGATTGATTTGATTCAACAGATGCTGAGATTAGAGCGGAGCGTGATTGAGAGGCATGGCGAAAGTCGCGATAGTTTTACACGAATTACGAAGTTGAGGGCCGGGATATAGCGATACTCATATACATATAGCGATACATATAGCGTTATCCCTTATCAAGAGGTCAATTAACTGTGAGTAATATACATATATTCCGAGAATCGTCACGCTTATCCGTTGCATAGGTATATATTCTTCGTTATTATGTTATATACCTACAATTTATCGAGTGGAACTTTTCACGAGAATTACACAAGGCCAAATCTCTGTTCGCCATTATTATTATTATAATTATTTGCTAAACACTTGTTTGACTTTTTAATCGGTTATATTAAAATAATAATAAAAAATGTTATTAATATTATTGTAAAACTTTGTATTTCTACAATTCAGTTAAGTTATTTATATATGAAGAAGGATGTAGATCAGCTGTCCATAAGAATGTACGATTAAAATATGTCGACTATTATTGTCGCACACACACACACAAGTAAAAATGGTAGAATTATTCTATAAATAATATTTTTCGATCCGGAGAAAAGACATCGTTTCATACATTTCATACAGAAGCAAAAATTATGAAGAATAGATAACGAAGTCCCGTGATGTTTCCATCATCGCTATAATATCGCATATAGGACAGAATTCCGCTAAACCGGTCTTTATCGCGCTCTTTATCATGGAAACTCTTATCTCAACCCGGTGTGGCAATACAGTTGCAGATCTAAATTCAGATCATTCGATATCTATTTCTATCGCATCCGCTACTCGACGACGCAAATGTCGCATTTTATAGCTAAAGACACTATAGTCCTCCTCCGCATGCAAGAAGGGTAGATATACTAACTTTACAATTTACATCAAGATACGTATAGTTGGATCGTCAATGATTCAACGCGCGGAAACAGAAAAGTTGCGCTTTGTCTTTTCAAGAAATATTGAATATTCTGTCTAGCCAGTGTCTATCTATAGTAACATCTCTCAGTGCCACGTATGGTGTTCGAACTACCGTAAAATATTGACTGTTTATGATATTTTAGAATAAAGTTCGACTTAATTAATTTACTAGTCCGATCGATGATTAATTAAATAGATATTCGAGCAGTTTAATGTTTCATAGAATAATAGACTTTATATAATGAATGAATATAATTAATATATTAATATATTAATATTAATAAATAATCTTGAGATCTATTGATTATATATAATTAGTTTGACTTTAATTTACATTCTGTGACATTTATAAATGAATTAGGAAATCGTTCGTTTTTGCATTCTCGCACTTCTATTCTTGGAATATATTAGAAAGATTAAGTGGCGTGAAAGATTTAACAGGCGTATGATCTATCTCATGCAAAATGTTCAGAAAGTTAAATAAATTACTATTTATAATACTCATATTTGCACGTGTGACAATTTGCAAAACTACCGCATAAATTATATTTTTATCAATGATAATGCAACATTCGTTCAAGGATTTTTAAATTTTCTGAAGTAAATTGCTATTACATTTTACTGCGATTACGTTGAAAAAATATTGCGAAATTCTTAGGACGGGAAATCGGATAGCGACGGGAATGGCGCCCGGAAAATGCAATTAAAAATGGAAAAAAATAGAAAGCACGGAAAAGCTCGGAAAAGGGCGGAGAAGGGAAAGAATAAGAGAGAAAAAGAAAGAAAATTGTGCAACAGTATACTACTGCAATATACAGTAAACTCATGCTAAATTTCCGAGAATTTCTGTTACACGCTCGAGGAAAATAACAAAGGCCATCTCTTGAACTCCGTCCTATTTTAATTGCTGCCACGACCAGAATGTCGTCATGAGGTCGTGAATTGCAATCGATAAAACGTCGGAAATATTGGCGAAATTCACAGACCGTTTCTCACATAAATTATTTTACTTAACTAAGATACAAATCACATGACAATAATTCATCGCAGTCGTGAACTTTAGTAAATAATTAATTACGAGGGAAGAAACACACACAAACGTAGATCTGCTAGACATCGTCATTTTCTCCGGAAGTGCCAATAATAACCGATTTCAAGTGATTAATATCACAAAGCGAAGAAAAATAATAATAAGAGAAAAAATCCTTACGCACTGGAAATTGAACTTTGCGATACAATTCCACAACTCCCTCAAATAACTCGCATATGCTTCATCAGCATGTAAAGCGCATTTAGTTAACTAAGGAAACTTTCAGCCGTGCTTTCGATTTCGCGTGCGCGAAGCAGCTCGAAAAAGCCGTCAATTTTACGTCCTTAGAACTACCTCTTCGGCCGAGTGATTGACAACCTGTGTCGGTGTTCGCCTACGTCTCCCGGGCGGAGTTTCGAGCCAGTGCGAGATGGGAAATGTCAGGGTGCAATCAGCGAGCGCGTGATGATCCTCGCGTGACCCCTCGCAAAGTGGATCCGATCGATCTGACGGATCGCGAGCGAGATCCATCGAGAACGTGTACGGACGCGTGACAGGTCGGCGATAGCGCGTGCAGTCACGAACGGGTCCCGCGAGGCCTGCTTTGAAGAGACGACGTATAAAGAGCACACGTAGGTATAATACGTACCGGTATCTTCGGACATGTTGGCGGGACACAGCGGGACTTGTTCCGGACTGGACCATGCAAGAAGCGACTTTGCGCACTGGGCGACACCGTCGCCGAGTCCATCCTGGTTTCCTTGGTTTGTTGAATCGATATGCAATACGCGTCTCGAGCGCAGCGCGGTTGTCTTGCACTGCAAACTGTTCCAGATAAGCTGAGGACACGAACCTGTCTAAATGGAGAAATAAAAATGCCGACAGTAGACCCGAGGTCTGCTTCGGAACGAATTGAACTGGCGGCGCAATGAACTCTTTATTTATAATATAGCGCTCTGACGTATCTCTTCGAATTTTATTCTCCTATAAAACAGAATTATCTTGTTGCGAATACTTTTGGAGCGCAAACGATCTGAATATTCAAAGGCGATGATCTTAACTTAGCCTCATCTTTTAAGCAACGAAAACTTTTTGGCATGCGAGTCTCATGTAGGTGTGACTTATCGCATGATAAGTCGTAGTTATCTGATTCTTCAAATAACGATGGTGAATTTTCCGAACCATCGATAACACAGGTCAACTGGAAATTATTTCTCGAAAATAAGATTCTTATTTTGAAGATCAATAAGCGGGCTTTGCCCTTCGTGTAATTGTTCTTCAAAGTGTCCAATCACAGAGTTAATCAAATCGTTACTCAGCCCTGAAAATTAAACGATTTTACATAGCCGTTAAATCAGACGCTAGTTAGCAGCCAGTCACGTCATTTCCGACTCCTAGTCCCGAGGATCGTTCATTTTCCCTGTAATTTCGTTGGTTGGCGTGCTTATGTAACTCCTAGGAAGAAGAGGCGAGGAAGGCGGGTGGAGATACGTAATTACATATACATATGTATGTATATAAATATACATACAGAGTACCTCTGCACTGCATACATGCAGTCTTATTCCTAGATCTACGCAATGTCTCATGTATCGTGTAGATGCGCGGTCATAAGGCGAGTTCGATCTACCTACGCTTGGCCAGGCTCCGCTTCGGGAGAGGAATGATAACCCGAGAGCGAAAAGGAAGGAAGAGGGTAGACGTGAGCGGGACTCTGCTCGCTTCGAGACATTTCCGCGGACGATAATTTTCACGAACAAGATGACGACGCTGGCCACTTATCCATCCCTCAGTCATTGCCGTGAAATGAATTTTGAGGTCGGTATAGCAAATGAAGACGCACGGCGATTCTGTTACACAAGAAATGACGTAACGCCATGTATAAAACAAGTATGACTATGAGGACAATGATGATTTGTGGTTGATAATGGTATAAGTTTGAGAGTGATGTATCAATCGTGATGGAAAAACGGATGCCTATAAAAAATTATTAATAATAATCGTACAATAATGCTAAGTAATGTATTGCGCTCTGTATTCAGCGATATCAGATATTTATTAAACAAGGCTCTTGAAAAACGTGAAACGTTTTAAACGTTTTACATGCTAGTATAATGCTATCAGGCACCAGCTGATCTGCAAGGGAATCTATTCTCCTACTTTGTGTTCTCGTTTTCTCTTATAAAACTAGATAGTCGCAAAAGCCGAAGGAGGCTAGAGTGTAACGAATTTCCAAAGATAGGATGCAAATTAAATGGCACAGAGAGGAGTGAAAAGGCGGGTGGGGAATAATTCCGTACAAACGCCGTGCTGCAGGATCCGGTAAACCAATTTCCCTCCGATCTCGGAGGATATTTTTCTGGATGTCGGTTAGTGGTAGTGGTGGTAGTGGCGGTAGTTGGTAGCGGCGCGTTCCCTGGTGAATGCCCTCCTCCCCCGGGCTTTAGGTGGGATCTCCGGATAAAGCCACCCTTTTGGCCCCGCTCTCCGCATCCTGTTCCGCACCCCTTCCACTATTCTGTGGGAGTACTAGGAGCGCGAAACGAGTGGGAAGAGGGACGAGCGTGGAACTGCACGAGAGAGAGTGAATGACTGGGAGAACGCGGAGAGATCGATATTCGAAAGACCCCCCGGTGCCCCCCGAGCATCCCCTCGAACCCCGGCCGGCGGCTCCGTCTGACGCTGGCACCCCTCGATCTACTCTCGCAGTGGCGTAGGAAGGAGGCGCGGCCGTCGCCCGGGGTGGATTGGGCGCGCCGGTCTTCCCAGGACACTCACCAGGGAGCACAAAGAGGACGAGCGCCCCCGTAAATTATCCGCTGCGCCGTCCTCTCGCGGAATTTATGCGACCTTCTCTGGAAGAGGTGTCTAGACTCCTCTGCTGATTAAGATGTGGAGTGGGCACGACCCGCGCCGATCGATCGTCAGCGATCGGTGAGTTTTATAGACGGTTTCACTGGCAACTCGGCGGTACATTTAGCACACTTCGACGTCACCATTGGGACGTCGACGTCAATAGCGATTCATGTGTACAAATTATTTTCTAAAAACTATAGAGATTATAATTAATAAAGTACAAGATACATTAAAAAGGATTGAAGATACAGGGACAAGAATAATTTTTTTATTATTGTTCAATCATTGGTTATTTTTAGCCAACGTTTGTAAATATGAGATTGGTACATGAAAGTTATTTCTTCTCTTTTCTTCTTTCTATGACTTATAATTAGTATCATATACATATATTTAAAAAATAGTTGATACGATAAAGAATGATACACGCGAAAATGTAACCGGTTCAAACATTAAATTTGCTATCAAGTTTTTTGCATAATTCCAAAACATATTATGTAATAATATTACATAATTTATAATTATACGCAATAATATCACATTATTATTGTGATAATGACATCATTGTTACGATAATAACAATGAAGAACAGAATTTTTAAAACGTAATATATTATTTGTTACTCTCTCGTTATTAAACTAAAGCTCTTATTGACACCAAGATCGGACTACTTTTCTACACGCTTCTCTATATTTATTTTGTTATGTAACATTATATCATACTCAGCGAAGTTTCTTAATAAAATTGCCTGTTTCGCGTTGATAACCAGTATTCAATCTCCTACGCCACTGACGCACTTCGACTGACCCTTATATGCATACGTGCTATTTACCATTAGATTACACCCCTTGTCTCCCTTGTCCCTTTTCGTCTCTCCCCAATGACTCTTTCTCTCTTATTTCCTTTGTTCCACAACGGCGACTCCTTTGCTCCACACCGTTCGCCTATCTCTTATATCTTGTAATATCGAAATGTGGCGCAAACGAAACCAATTATATGTATATATCATCGTGTCCGATATTTATCGGTTTTTGCCTTCATCCATGACGTGACTCATTAAGAAATCGTTCGTCACGAGGTTCGTTAACGAGTGCCTAACGCTACAGAAGCAAACAGTCTCACGCATGTGTGTATAAAAAAGAAGCGATCGATAGACCTCATATATTCGCGTTATCGTTCATGGTCGTTGATCGCAGATGAGATCGCCGCCATGAGATAAACGCGTTCGCCGTTTGCTTCATGAACTTTTTTAAACTTACACGTTGTACGAGCTCTTTATTCTGCCATTTGATACTAACTTGATAACGCGTAAAGATCATAATATAAATATGATGAAGTAAGCTTATTTTGCCATATTTCTTACGCAAAGAGGAATTATAATAATAATTTTGTTATAATTCATTTTGCATAAGTTTTTTGTATAATTTTGTAAAGTAATATGTGCTGTATTTACACGATAAAATTCAATTTTGCGGGATTCTTTCAAACAACGTTTTACGCAATTCCAATTGACCAAATAACAAAGACTCGACATTCGCAGTATTTCGTGCAAAAAAATTATTTCTCATGATCGAATCGGGAGCGCTTTGCATCACTATGAGCAACAAAATCTCAACAAGAGAGAGAGAGAGAGAAAATTACAATTTTATTTTATGAAATGGAATATAGAATTTGCCGTATGATGAAATTTGGCCGCGTTTGCGTTACCGAAAAGCCATTTGTCGAGGAAACGGGCACTCCCGGCGAGCTTTTACACCCTCTGTCCGGCGCTTGCGCCATCCAGTCCTTCATCAACCCCTCCATTGCATGAACCCTATTTGGCGCGTGCGTATTTATGACGACTACTACTCTCACCCCCAACCCCGTTCGTCTCTCTATGCCTCTCTCCTCCTTTCTCTTTGGCCTCCACGCTCCCCCCATCGATAATCGAGGCGATGTACGGTTGTTCAAAAGTTCGTATGCACTCATGATATTAATCATACCAGCTTCCCGCGAAGATCGGTCGTCGTAATGTAGCTCGATCGATCGGTCCGCGTGATGGATGCTACAGTTAACAGATACTAGCTCGCGTTCTAAAATAGCACGCACTCTTTTGCGCTCTTCTAATATCTCTCCCTTTTCGTTCCCTTTTTTAATCCATCCGAGTACAGTAGTTTGAAAGTTGGCATCCAGTCTTATTTGTACTTCTCCTCTTATACCTCCCTTTCAATTTTCGTAAACCAACGTCTGCGTAAATTTTATTATTTTCTTTCGAGTTATTATTTTTCATAGAGTTTTCTCATATTTTTCACTTATGTATACCCATCTTTCCATTTCTCTTCCATCCTCTTTTACTCTCACAACGGAGATGTTGGAGACGTGTAAAATATCGTCCAACTATACGTATAAGGGCGAGATTTACAGCGGCAGAGCCCGTTTCTACGTCGGCCCATATTTTTCCGTATAATTATTGATCGATCTATAAATAACCGCGATTGCGTTATGTTTGAATTATTTATATTTCTGGATTATTCATATACCCTTCATTAGGAACTTTGAATTACTTTTTGCCTCTCTTTCAAGCATATTAATTATATAAATAAAATATCTCAGTTTTTGTAGCATAATTTAGAACGCGCCCTGCACCAAATAGCCAAATTAAGACTCTCAATTCTGGAATTGTAACTAGGTCTATTGATTCATAAGGACGCGTGCAATTAAAGATCATTTCGGGAAGCGTTGAACCGAACCAATTAATGGAACATCAATGTAACTGCATCTACTCGTGCAATGACCGAGCGAGAGTGGTAGGTTCCTGTAACTCCCGGGACGATCGTTTTAATCAATAGGACCCTCATCTCCCCTCTCCCGGCCAGGCATCATTTATCATGGGTATGTCTCGTGCGTATAATGACTGAAAAAATCTCTCCATGGCTGCGCCGCGATGCGCGCTCGATGTTTGGAAATATGTGCATCGGGGCAACGCACACAGAATCAACCGACCGACCAACCAACCAACCAACGAACGAACCAACCATCCAACCTTCGGCGGTATGCGGAGGGTGCAGGCCGCCGATCACGCTTGCGCGAATTTCCACCCCTTTCCCGGCACCGTCGGACTCCTCCGCCGCCGCCACCTTCCACCCCTCCCGGACCTCTTCCGCCTTCGCATCCCTTCCGACCTCTTCTCCCGCGCTGGCTCCCGCGGTCTCTTCTTCACCTTTCACCGACGACGACGGCGTCTGCGTGTATCGGCGCCAATCTCTCCCTCGACCGAGGGTTTTTCGCGATTCTTTTCGCCCCGAGTCTATCCCACCCCCGAGACGTGTCGGGACGGTGGGGGCGGCGGCGGTGGGCGTCCAGAGGGTGCAGCCGTCGGTATCGGGACTCAGCCTCGTCAGTTTAGTTACCGCACCACATAAAGGCATTGCGTTGTAGACACCGTTATACCCGCAACATTCTTACTATTTGCTTGCATATCTCCTCATTTCTGACCCTTCAATTCGGCATAAAAAAGAAAGAGAAAAACCCTCGATTCGGTATCGTTCGTCGTCACAAAAAGAACAGTCGTCGCCGTTGCTCTCATCGCCATCGTCGTCCTCTAAAGTTCAGTTTGTTGCTGCTGCTTTGTCTCGTCCACGTGTCGATCGTTCGCCATTCGGGTGACACTGTCACGAGAAAATTCGCGCTGAGAGAAAGTAGAAAAGCGAGAGGTGGATCTCGTGAATATCGCGCGGGAAGATAAATTTGCCGGGCGAAATCGGCTAAAGATAAAGCAGAGGAACTACCCTTCCACGTTCTTCCGGTCTTTTAATTTTGTTTTGATCCCTGATCCTACGTTCTCCGTCAACTCGTACTCCCGACTCGTTTTGCCCCAAGGAGCATCTTCTTGATGTATTGATCATTTACCCTTCTCGATCCCTCTGATTAACTTAACGCGTCGCGATAACCACTCGAATCGGCGCGTAAGACGGTGCGTGATCTTCTCACGTGAGATAAGATAGAAAACGGGAGTTGAGTTGAGTTGAGCGCGTTAACGAGGAACCGGTAGCGTGTTCAACGAGATCGTCAGCTGGAAGATCCTTTAATCGGCAGAAGAGGCACCAGCAAAGACAAAACGAAAGAGAAAGAAAGAATAAGAAAGGGATAGGGAGAAGGACAAATAGGAGTGCGTCCTGCTGGTCGGGGGTGGGAGTGAAAGAGAGAGAGAAAGACACTGGGTGTGTTCGCCGCGCGCGAGATTTGTTTATCTCTTGTCGCGAGTTATAGTTATCGAGTGTTCACTAATAATCCGGCATCCGAGTATCTCGTTTTCGATGGAATTCGATGCCGGGACTCGTGTTCGATGATCGAAAACCGGCCTCCACGTTGATCGCGCGATCGTCGGTCAGTTCGGACGTTCCAAGTCGCGTATCATACAGTTTGTTGAGAAATTTGTTGAAAGAGAAAAAAAAGAGGAAAAACTAGTACAAAGATACGGGAAACGCAGCCGCGATATACGTACGAAATACCGCGTAATAGAAAAAAAATAAAAGTAATTAAGTATAACCCACCGCCGTTCCGTTCTGCGCCCAGATATCGGCATCCTCCAACCACTGATTTTCATCGTTAACCGGTATGTTCATTTGTTTCTTTACTTTCGTTGTTTCTGTGATTCTCACGAATCTTTATCATTATTGTTATTATTATCTTGTTATTATTGTTGTTATTATTGCCGTTATAATTATTAACTATTTACTAGCGGATCTGTGTACGTCGATTGTACGCCGATCGGCTGCCGATCTTTATGTATATGTTCGTTCTCCGTGCCGGAGATTTCTCTCATACGAGGAATCTTTCGGTATCACACATTTAGGTTGTCCTTTAAGTCCAAAAGATTCCTATGGTGCTCCCGAGCTGGTGCCGTCGCTGTTTTCACTTTAATCCTAAATAGATGTGTACATTGCCACATAATACGTAATCTTATTCCGCAATTAGCCGTGAACATTTCGATCTTTTAATTTTAATTATAAATTGGCTAAGAAATTATAGAGTAAATAGTAGTAGAGATTTACCGAAAATTACGGTACATTTATTGTTTTTCGTCAAAATTGCAGTGCGCGTTGCGTTTATCGCAAAGTGTCGCCACAAGTACTCAAGGTCTCGTTCTTGCACACGTAGGAAAAACCTCGCTGTAAAAAAACAATTGCGTGATCCTGTGCGAGGGACGCATTCGGAAGGGTTATAACGCGAAACTAGAGAGCCATGGCGGGGCTCATTAACCTGACCTGACGAAGTTGTTGCATTTAACGTCGATCGGTCTGCCATAACCGCGAACGGCTGCGTCCAGCAGCTGACGCTTACGCACGGCGCGATATTGTGTGTGCACCAGACCGCGCTCTTTCTCTCACCCTGGGCGTGGCACCAGAAAGCGACTGTCGCGGGAGCACCAATGTCGCAACATACGCACATACATACACATATACGCATAAAACATATATACATACATACTTCTCGCCTCTTCCCTCTCGCCCTCCCATCCTCACACACACACTCTCTTTCTCTCTCTCTTTCCCCGATCCAACCCCTTATCGATCCCTGCGGCGTACCGACCGAAAAACAGCAAATTGAAATAACGCTATAGAGAGGAGACGCCGAACTTTCGTGATGCATGATGAAGCATCAAGCAGATACGGGATGGAGCGAGGACCGGGACTGCAGGTCCTTGTCGAGGACAAGCAGGATGTCTCGAGAGGGACACTTCCGTCCGCGACGGCCTCGATTACAATGGTGCGTGAGCCAAAGAGAGGGAGCGCTAAACGATATGTAGTCGATGGAGATCGATTGATATCGCTTTTCTCTTTTACTAAACTAGGTAACTGAAACTGCCAGTTGAATACCAGATTCAATGTCAATTTTTTTTTTGACGGAGAACAAATCTCGGTGAGGTTTGATCTTCAAAGCCGAAGCCGTTCTTTCACGTTGGTATTGATGTGTACACAGGTGTAAATATATAAAAAATAAGGAAGATTGTGACTAACAATAAGTTCTCTTCTCGTTACGTTTAAACTTTTTTTTATCTGCACGTTTTTTTAATTAACATTTAACAATAAGTGTGTAAAAGGTGTATAATTTATATATTCGAGCTAAGATTACGCAAAGAGTGGCGAGAGTGAGCGAAAAGCGAAAAGTTTCAATCACGATTGAACAATTGGCTTCATTTTCCACGTGTCTGGCATAGAATTCTCGGGCGAGTGCCGAAATATCAAAGATTAGCCGCGATGTCGCAAAAGCTGGCGTAAAGATGGAATTATGAGAGATGGAGAGAGAGAGCGAGAGAGAACGAAACAGAAACAGAGAACAGAAGGGAGAAAATGAGTGAGTGAGTGAGAGAGAGAAAGAGAGAGAGAGAGAGAAAACGAATGAGAGAGAACGAGAGAGACTACGTCTGGTTGGGGAACCTCGTATTGATCGTTCCTGGGTCCATGTGACGCGCCTGCGTTTCACTACAGGGTAAAATCGTAGCGAGGGTACGCGAGACGAATAAGAGGGAGAGAGCTAGAGCGAGAGAGGGAAAGAAAGAGAGAGAGAGGGGCGAGAGAGGAAATGGCGAAGAGAGAAGCGTATATATCGGGGTTCATATACCCCCAGGATAGCTGCAACGTTTTACCGTGCCACCGACCAATCAATGGAGCTTCTCTGCGTCTCTCTCTCTCTCTCTCTCTTTCTCTCTCTCGCTCTCTCGCTTCTCTTCCTACACATCGTATATACAATATGATTGCCTTGCAGAAACGCGCACGTACGTACTAATATATGCATTACGTGTATATGTACATACGTCTGTGATACGCTGTAACACGTCACGGACAACCACGTAATCATTGCTCGAAATATAGGAAACATATAACAGATTCACTTGCTAAAAACTTGTTTTGACAAGTGTACGAGTTATCGGAAAATTAATTTGTTACGTTCACTATTGAGAATTCGTTGTAAGCCGAATTTAATTATACTTCGGAAATCCTGTATTCCAAAGGAATATGCAGAGAGAAAAAGAGAATTTAATTTTCTTTATCAAATTATTTTCAGCGAGAAATTCTTTCTCGCGGAAGATGACATATATTAAATTTTAAATCAATTTAAATTAAATTTATCGCAATAATTATCGTTAAATCGATAATTATTCCAATTATGAATGCTGATTGATTGTGAGTGTCACGAAAAATTAATCGTGAACGCGTTGAAGCTTTAATTAGGGCACACACTTCATACTTCACGGGCGATTTCTCTCGCACGAGAAAATGGGCGAGAAATTAATTACATGTAATCTTGACGTTGTATGACGTTACCGGATTAATGAACTTTCCCTGAAAAAAAAAATCGCTCTCGTCGTGGTGAGCTTGTACACGCTCGAGCAGCAATGATTCTTGGAGAAAAAGGACCCTTTGATTTCAGCGAAACACTAAGTTTCAGTTCTGGAGTGAAATAATCCGCATTTATATACATATAGATAAATATATATCGTTGCGTTCTCGGAATGATTAATCTTTAAGTTTTTTATTATTACGCAGAGCTCGAGTAATAAAAAAGTAGAGTGAGAAAAAAGTCAAAGTTGAAACTATTAGACAAATTTGTTTTCGGATCCAACATGTTTAATAGACTGTTACAGAACTTGTAGGTATCCTTAGATACTTTCGCTCACACACACATACACACGTAATCGCCGTAATCGACGATTAAAACTTTGCCGTTGGTTGTACCTAGAGATCACCTGCTTTCACTAAGGCTGAATTAACGTGCTAATTTAATCATGAGAGAATCGGCCATTATTTCTCTTTTTGCATACTACAACAGGTAATTTATTGTTTATATCTTTAATCTCGATCGATATCAATACGACTAAACGATCCTTAATGATTCACAATGGTTACCCCGCGAATTTCTCTATTGCGCGAAATTCTATGTTGCTTGGACGAGATAGCTATCGCTCAAATGAGATTGGGGTATCAATTGTATAGAACTATAGAGATATTCTCTCGAGAATATAATTACGTCTGCAAAAGGAGAAGTTGAGTACTGTCTTGTTATTAAATCAAGCAATGTTTCGCGTGACGCTATATTTACGAGTGTTCTCGGTACACTTCTAAATAACTTTGCGCTTCGTTCTCCGCGTGGTGTAAGGCCAAATCGATTTCGAGTCGGGAGTATCGACGGAATCTCGTTAAGGGTTCGATGACCCCAGAAAAAGTTACTGGACAGAATTATCGTTCCCAAGGTATAGCACCGTGGAATTACGTATAGCTCGTGCCCGCCGTGCCAGACCGATGATGTCGGGGACCTACCCCCGAAAAACGCAGCTTCGACAGCTGGATTGTGACTAAACTAAGGAGGGTGAGGTCTGCGTTTGTCGACAGGAATGATTCACGAGTTCGCCACGTGACCGGCGTATTTGCACTTTTTAAAATCTTGCAAAATAATTCGGAAATTTGTCGTGCACGCGCGTGTGCTTAATGCTTATACACTTAACTTTTTATTCATTACATGTTACATTTTATCACAACGCACAAGCTATATCTCTATATATAGGTATTATACCTCCATACCTTTTTAGATTAGTTATCAACGAGGTTATCAATGAATTTGAGCGAGCATCATAGGTCAATATTTTCACTTTCACTTCGAAAACGCAAAGTATTGTAAAAAAATTCAGAAGTCAGATGTTTCTCTGTGCATTTATTAATCATTAGTAGTCGCCGTGACAGGATTATCCTTTCCAAGTTGCCTCCCTCCCCCCTGGTTGGGGATAGTCATAGGTTTAAAAAGAGACGCGTTTGATTTCGGGGGAAGGAAGGATTTGCATGCGAGGGATGTGTACGTGTGTATATATTATATAATATATAGTACACGCGCATGTGTACGCCACATTCTTTTTTGCATATGCCGTCCTGCATCTGTTAGCGGTCGTGCCCTAGTCTAAACTTTATTCCCTTTTGTTCTCCACCTTGACCAGACGTTATAGAGCCTCCAATAGGTAGCGACGCTTGACATTAGGTATGGTCATGGGCGCGACTCTCGAGAATTTTTTCTCCTTCGTGATCGCGCCACGAGGGCACTCGACCGAGATATATGATGATTTCATTCGCGTTATTATCCACGAGTCCATTAAGACGAATATTAGAGTCGAGAACAATTATTCATCTTTTTTAGTCATTTCGTCGCTTTTCGATTTCTTCCGTATCTCGGATACGGAACGATCTCTCGCGACATCACCCTGTCGCGTTTACGACACGACTCGCTCGTAAAAATACTCTCGCCGATGCCGCGCTAGTTGCGTTACGCGGCGCACGCAGCAACGGAAATAAATTTTCGGAAAACACTGAGTTTATTGGCACGGCCGCCAAGTCTTACTCGGCCCGTTTCGTCAGAGCCGCGTGTAATTTCGGTCTGTAATATACCGTCGGGAGACCCGTCGACTCTCGATCTCCGGGTATAAACTCCGGGCTAAGGTCAGGGATGCAGCTACTTCGATCCGTTTCCCGCGATTACGCGCTTCGTATACGTTACGAGACAAACTCTCGTAATTCCCGCAAAATACGGACAGTTAATTAAATTTTAATTTCGTCCGGTTGCACAGCCACAACGATATCCGTAGCGTTAGATTTTCTTTTCTCGCACAAAGCTCTCGGACAAAACTTGACGATGAGTCTAGTGTCATCAAATTACAGTCCCGTATTTTTCTTTATCTTATTGAGGATTGAGGGCTTTCCCTTCGTACAAGATTAGGTTGATGAAACTGAAGCGGGGAAAAAGATTCGCAATTAAAGGCAGACATTTTTTCACGTAAAGAAGTTCTTTCGGTTTTGTCTTCATATAAACGTCTGAATATTTTCAATTTCTATAATTTCCAATAATTTATACATAACTCTTTAAAACGCATTTGTATAAAAGGCAGGTATGTACATTGCTAACGTACGTCTGCAGGTGGAATGGTATTTCCAAGCTATAGAACTCCTGACACATCTCTTGCTATATATATATCGGATGATTTTTATATAGATGGTGTAGGTTGCGGTTTTCCGCGAAGTTGCGATCGAATACGGACAGCGTAAGAGGCGAGAGGGAGACCCTTATCTCGATGCGATACCGTGGCGCGTACCGAGGGTCAAAAACCTTGAAGGGCCGGTTACGGGGCCGAGGGGTAGCGCAACTTGAGATTTGAGCGTGCACTTCCTCTTCGCGCGGAATTAGGTTGGTGAAACTGGATCGGAAAGATTCGCAATTAAAAGCAAACGTTTTTTCACGTGATAAAGAAGTTCGCTCGGTCCTGTCTTCATACACATATACAATATATAATATTCGAATATCTCCGATTCGAATATCTCCGATTCGAATATCTCCAATCATTTACTTATGCACAAATATTCGCGTCCTACGTATATTTCTCAACCTTATCGATTAATAAATTAAAAATTTCCCTCTTTCTTGTTGAGAGAATATATATTTCGTGATATATGTTATACATTACATCTCTTCCATTAATTATAAGTTACATCCGCAAAGATTTCTTTACGGATGTATAGTATTTTATTATCGAGCTTGCATCGCGATGATTTAATCGATTCAATCGAAAGTTCGATTATTCTCGTCAGGCTCGATTTGAGCTCGGCTCATCGACAAGTACGATTGGAGCGATTGGAAAATTTCGGGTGTCCGCGTATCCCTAACTTATTAGCATGTACACTTCGATCGGCGGATGGCGCGGCGAGCTCCCTTTCCCCTCGCGATTCTGAGCGTGCTCGGGCCGAATCACCGAATCAGCCGAATGGCCGAATCACGGATGTATGTATGGAAGAAGGGGTTCGCGATACGCTCCGCGCGGCGCGGCGTGGCGTCGGTAGGCGCGAGGCGCGCGTCGCGTCGCGTCGCGCGCCGAGCGCTCGCGAGGGTAGCCGAGGACGGCCGACGACGGCCGAGTGGTGGCGAGTCGCAAGGGACGAAGCGAAGCCGCCAACCGCCGCCGGCGCCGGCCGCGCCGTTGCGCCGTTTCGCCCGTTTCAGTCTCTAGGCAGCCTTCGCCCGTGTCGCGCGTCGCGTCATTCTTTCCGTTTTCTTAGTCTAGTGTTTCAAGCTTTAATTTTTCTCGACCGTGTCTCTCGACCGCGGACCCTTGCACCCACCCCCTCCGTCCCCTCCGTACTCCCGTATAGACGCGCGCGGGTATATACGTCGCTCATCAAAACGTTGGTGCACTCGTACGTCGCGCGCCGGGCCGCCCTGTGCCCTGTGTTCGCCGTTCTCTTCTCTCCCACCCACCGTCATCACCACCCTCGCGTTTCGCGTCTTCAGGTCTCTACGCCGAAAGCAGCCACGTTCATGTCGATACGCGGCCGTCGCCCGTCGTTACGAAGTGTACCGAGAACGGTGGTCAGGCGGCGTGCATAAATGCCGGTTTACGAGCGCTCGCGCCGTACTTTACTTTCATTGATTTCCCCTTCTGTTCCGGGCGGTGGTGCGAGAGCAGTAGCGTGATAACAGTGCACATTAGCGGAGGTGACAGCGGTGCGAAGCGAAGGGAGCCGGAGGAGGCTCGCGCAAGGGCTGACCGCCCCCGCACGGTGCTCGGTTTCGCGTGCGACACAGTCGGCAGAGGAACCAGGTGACACTGGTGACAGGCCCCATCGGGAGAAGAGAGATTATTGAAAGGTACCGGAAAATAAATAAGCGTTGCTGCGCACAGGTCGGCGTTCGACGTTCGGCGTTCAGATAGATGGGCGGATAGTGGAAACGCGAGAGAGAGGAGAGAGAGCGCCCGAAGGACTCCCGGGAGAGGAATCGATTATTGCGAGATAGAGAGAGAGAGAAGGGGACAGTCGATTCGCCGATAAGGGCGGAAAGAGTTAAGTCCCGCGACGCGCACTTGTCGCCTCTCTGTCCGTCTGTCGCGGTCCCGACGCGTCTCGGGAGCACGTGCCGCGCCGCGTTTTCCTCCCGACGAGCAAACCCCTCGGTTCTCATGCATGCGCGAATTCTCATACGTCGCGTTTCCTACGTTACCACGGCTTCTCTCTCTCTCGCCCTCTACTCCTCTCCCTTCCGACGCCGCGTCGCGTCGCGTTTACGTACGCGCGCGCGTACTTTCGTACGCCGCGTATACGAACCGCTTTTTCGCGCGCGCAAAGGAGCATACGCGCGGGAGGGGTCTCCCTCGGAAACACCGCGCAGGGGCGGCGCGGCGACGTCAGGGAAGGGGACTCTCGCGGAGCGCCGGCCGCCGGGCGAGCGAGTGAGGGAGCGAGGAGCCGCGCTCGTATTGATCGACCCCGGCCACGCGATTTTCACGCTCCGTCGCCATGGCCACCTGGCCACCGGCCGAAGATCGTATCTCGCGGCGTACGTGCAAATCGAACTTTAACCCGCGAGACCGCCCGCGCTGACCAGGCCTAGTCGCTACCTCCCTCCCTCCCTCCGTCTTGATCCGTTTTTCGTAGAAACAATTTTTTTTTACTACTTCAGACTTTCAGACCTCGGAACTGACGATTCGACGCTTCGCCGAGCGCGCTCCGTTTTTTTTAAACTTACAATTAGATGACGAATATAATCGATCATTATACCGTTGTATATCTTCATAATTTTTGAATTTTATTTGACGTTATGTATATAATAACGTTGAAGTCTAATTTTGGACGTAAATTCGAGATCGAGGGTAGATTGAGATTTTTATGATAATCCACAAATAATTGAGCGATGCTATCTTGCGACAAGAGAGACTCCGCTAAATTGAAATAACAGGGTAGCATTTACCAGAATAAAGCGGTATTTCCGTTCTATCGATTTCGCCAGATCGATAGTCCCGGGCTGTTTCGAAATAACTCGCCGGGCATCCATCTGCTTTCCCTTCGTACTTCAGTTCGCAAAAATTATTTCTATATTTCTATAATTACATTTATCTTCATGTTAAACGTTTCGCGTGAACTGCAGAATCTGATAACGTATCGATACACT